>NC_057795.1:276196978-276311525 GCF_018294505.1 Triticum aestivum | reverse complement strand
ACATTCCGCTGATATACTCCTGGAATTGCCTGTGTAAGTTGATTGCCGGACTTGTCATAATTGCTAAAATCTGTCCACATTCAAAATTGGGAAAGGTCTAGTCTTTTATTTGTCCAATAGTCTAATCACCCTCACTCTATACATACTTTTGATCCTACACTAACCTAGTACTCGAGATCTTGTAACCTAGTCTTTCTGCCTCAGGAGCTCCCCTTTATATACAGGTCGAGGCCCTGAGGTCATAGCAGAATTCGGGTCGTACTATGACCCGTGTGTTAGTCTATTTCCTACTTATCTTACTTCTAAAGTAAGAGAGATTCCTCTTGATCTCCTCATCGAGCTGGCCTACCAGATACTGGGCAATGGTCCAGCCTCCTGTTGAAGCCGCCCTCTATGATAGAGGCGAGGGACACGAATGGTCTTGGTCTGGTCGTTGGACACAAGCGAAGTACACGAAGTTGCAATGGCTACTTTTAACTAAACAAATCCCAAGGAAAAAGCTAATAGATTGATCTACTTATATAGGAGCAAGGTGGCAGCCAAGGAGGTGGGAGGACATCCCAAGGCAGACTAACACTAACCCTATGTTGTACAAGGCCCATGGGCCCAAGTGGAGGTGATGCAACACCTTTGGACTTGTAGTTTGACTCAGATTCTGCTGCAATGTCACATTGTTTCGTCAATATCTCAACACTCCGGACAAATTTGAAGGTGAATCCAACTGGATTGGAAAGTGCATGAAATAAAATTGCCAACCAAAAAGGAATCACCCAATTCTGAGTTAGAATGAAAGAGTTCCTAACGTTTTGAGTCAGGTATGTCTGTGTAGTCCGAATTTGAGTCCAGAACATGAGAGACTTGGACTCTGTCTTCTATTATGGTAAAAGTGACGTGAGAGAACTTCTTTAACAACAACTAAATGTCTCTTTTCCCCTTATCTTCATACGTGGATTGTACAAGTGTCCGATAGTTTTCAAATAAATATGCATATCCAATATTTGTCATCATATCCAAGGTAGCCATGTCCTCATCATCATCCCCTTCTTGAAAACAAAGTCATCCTCAGTGTTGCTTAGTCTGAAATGTGGCTAAGAAAAAGTACAAGGTGTACATGTTCTATATGTATATGTCATCGATTTTTACTTTCCTCGGTGTTTGCACATCTGACACATTTATACGTGAGTAAGTTTCATATGTCGTGAAATATAAAGCCAAACTATTATCACAAGTAGAAGGCATGAAAATATTGAAACTTAGTTTGCAACTATAAGTGAAGCTCTTATTCATATGAATGACAATGCTCATTATTGAACCGTCCCAACATTGGTGAATAAACCTTGATAGAGGCGACGGTCCTTGTCGGTGTCAAAACCGGCGGATCTCGGGTAGGGGGTCCCGAACTGTGCGTCTAGGTGGATGGTAACAGGAGACAAGGGACACGATGTTTTTACCCAGGTTCGGGCCCTCTCGATGGAGGTAAAACCCTACTCCTACTTGATTGATATTGATGATATGGGTAGTACAAGAGTGGATCTACCACGAGATCAAGGAGGCTAAACCCTAGAAGCTAGCCTATGGTATGATTCTTGTCCCTATGGACAAAAACCCTCCGGTTTATATAGACACCGGAGAGGGCTTGGGTTACACGGAGTCGGTTACAATGGTAGGAGATCTACATATCCGTATTTCCAAGCTTGCCTTACACGCCAAGGAAAGTACCATCCAGACACGGGACGAAGTCTTCAATCTTGTATCTTCATAGTCTTGGAGTCCGGCCAACGATGATAGTTCGGCTATCCGGACACCCCCTAGTCCAGGACTCCCTCAGTAGCCCCTGAACCAGGCTTCAATGACGATGAGTCTGGCGTGCATATTGTCTTCGGCATTGCAAGGCGGGTTCTTCCTCCGAATAACTTCATAGAAGATTGTGAACACCAGGATAGTGTCCGGCTCTGCAAAATAAATTCCACATACCACCGTAGAGAGAATAATATTTACACAAGTTCAATCTGCTGACGTATTTTGTGGTGTGATGTCACACCACAACCAAGCCTTTACTCGAATCTTTTTTTATTATTCCACCTCAGCGCATTTAGCGAAGCGGTTTCCTTGGCACGTCTTGTCGAAGCAGAGATCGTGTCCCCTTATCCCGGGATTCTCATCAATATGGATGTGGGTAACCCAATCACGCCCGTTGCCACGCCTCCTCCGTCGAAGGCGAGTTCCAAACGGTCATGGGGACGGCTCTTGGTATTCTACCCCTTTATAATGAGACCAAGGCATGTTCCTTTTCTTCAATCCTCAATAGAATCCGCCCCTCACCCCGAGTTCCAACACCCAAGGCTCCAGATTTGGGCGCTTCAGACCTTCGACAATGTCCGGCTCCGACTTTCAGGGCCGGTGGATGCCCTCTTCCGTCACGGAAGAGGACGTGCTAAAGCTGAGAGACGCCAGGTACCTAACCTATGAGATTTCACATAGGTTGCCCGCCCAAGGGCAAGTCATTCCCACTCCCGAGCCTGGTGAGAGCGTCGTGTTCGTGTCTCACCTCTGTCAGGGTTTAGGCTTACCGATGGATCCCTTCGTGAGAGGGCTCATGTTTTACTATGGGCTAGAATTCCATGACTTGGCTCCGGAGTCCATCCTCCAATCTCATCGTTCATTGTTGTTTGCGAAGCCTTCCTCCGCACTACCCCTCACTTCGGTTTGTGGCTCAAGACCTTCAACATGGAGCCGAAGATGATCGAGGGGCGACAGGCAGAGTGCGGAGGGGCAGTTATAAGTAAGAGGGCCGACGCTCCATGGCCCGAGGGCTCTTTTTAAGAGGAGCTCGGCATGTGGCAACAGGAGTGGTTCTATATCACCGCTCCTAGGGGCAGCAGGCAGGTGCCGCCACCCGCCTTTCTCTTGGGCCCTCCACAACGGCTGGCGTCATGGGTCAATAAAGGGCTTGACTGGGGGCCGTCCAAGGACGTACCAATATTGCAGGGCCGGATTCGAGACCTCCAAGAGAGGGAGATCAATCTGGTCGTAGTGACGCAGGTTATGCTGATTCGGCGCCTTCTGCCCTGCAAACGCTGCCCCCTCCGTCTGTGGGAATTCAATCCGGAGGGGCCTCGAGATCTTTGACACTTCATGGGTACGACACCAGTGGAGATGTATAAACTATTCTTCGGATCACAAGAGATGTGTCCGGACTTGACCGAGGACGCCGGCCTAAGCTGCAATCGCCCGGATACTCAAGTAAGTAGTCCTGTGTCCAGACATACCATTCGTTTGTATATCATGGATTTGCCTTTTAACCAACCATCCTTTGAACAGGAGTGGATAGCGCAAGCAAAACTGATACGGTGTCCGGCCCCCCTCTCGGAGACCACGCCGGATCCCGTGTTAGTCAAGATGTTGGATGTTGCGCCAACAGAAGAGGGCGAAGGGGAAAACAGAAAAACTACCGCCTCCACTAAGGAGGCTTTCAATAAAGGGGGGATCGAGAATCCCTCCTTCCAGGGGGAGAAGAGGACCACTTCCGAAGATCCGGAGGCTAAGGCCTCAAAGCGGGGGAAGAAATCTTCACCGGAGGGTCCTGCGCCAGGAGAAGCCCCGGCCGCACTATCTCCCCAAGGTAATCAGCCCTCCAGCGAGCCGTAAGTAGAAAAAGGGGAGTTTTGTAATAAGGGACATCCCTATTTTTATTTCTGTGGATAACCGAAGTTTTTACCTTGTAGTTCGGATCTCAGCCCTTCTCGACTGAGCTCATCTTTGGGGGATCTTCGGCCGGAGATGATGGAGAGCGAGACGCCTCCATCTGCCGCGCTGTCAGGCGGGGCGGACGACCCTGAGGTGTCGTCACAGAGGGTCTCCCCGAGTCCGGAGGGGCCGGAGAGTTCGGCACCAACTGGTGTACGGCCGGAGGAGCTGAAGGATCTGCTCGAGAGGGCGTCTATCTCAGAGGATCACCGTACATTAATGAGTACGGTGATTGAAAGGATTTCATCCGCTGAGAGCGGGTTGCATGAGGCCATCAGGAGTTTGCTGACGGGGTTTGAGGTACGTAAAAATGACATACCTTTTTACAGTTTTGCACATAGAGTGTGCCCTGTATAGATAGTAGCCCCTGAGACTCGGTATGTTGTCAGAAGTGACGGCGTGATGAGGATCATAATCTCAGTGTTAAGATGTCGCCGTTCCTATTCAGGGGGCGGAGCATTCGGTGGCCAGCCGGACTGATAGAGTTGCCGAGCTGAAGCGGCAACTGGACGTTGTGGATGCAGACATCATGCTGGTCAATAAGCGACTTGGCGAGTCACAAGGTGGGTGGTTTCTTTGCGGTCACCTGGTAAGGGAGCTGATGCCCACGCCTTACAACATGTATGCTTGATGCAGATGGCGCTGTTGCTATGGAGGGCCTTCGGGCAGAGCTTGCTCGAGCCAAGGAGCAAGCCAGAAGGAGTGATGCGGCTGCCTCGAAGGCGGCCGAAGAGCTAAAAGCCGAAAAGGCTGCTCACTGCCGAAGCAGGGAGGAGATGGCCGGAATGGCCGTAAAGCTGAAGGATGCTACCGACCGCTATGAGGTTCTTGAAAGAGAACACCGAGCGGGGCAAGAGGACCTGAAGAAGGCCACCACCGAAGCCAAGGATGCCCGTTCTGCGATGAGGGCTATAAAGGAGGAGCTGCGTCAGGCCAGAGACATTGCGGCTGGAAAGCCCTTCCTGCTGCGTGATTCACGGATCAGAAGTATGCTTAGTTAGGCCAGTTGTGGGGTGCGGAGGATCCTTATCTAAATTTGACGGCGAGTGCGGCAGACGTGGTCGTGCACTTCCGAAGCCGAAAGGATCACGAAATGGAAGAGCTTTTTTTGGTCTCAATTCCATAGTCCGGAGCGTCCACTTCCGTTGACCGATCGGTTGGCTGAGTGGGCTAAGCTGAATAGGTTGTCCGGACTTGCCATGAAGGATGTCGTGGCTCATCTATGGCCGGAAAGGCCCAAGCCGAAGACTTATTTTGGCTTAGTGCAGCAATTCCTTGATGCGGTGCCGCATATCAAAGCGATGAAGCGGTCGGCACCACCCTCCCTTGACGTCACCCAGGGCAGGCGGAGCCCTGCTCACCATGATGGCCTGTCGGTACGGCCCGCAGGCTGTGGGCCCTATCGGGAAGTGACATCCCAGAAGATGGTGCACGACGAACCAATCGGACCAAGAGAGGGTCGGCCTCCAGCAGGCGGCCGTCCCCTCCCTCGAAGCCCATGCACCATTAACCTGATGAGACCAGGTGTGGATATAGTGATCTCCGACCGAGCGGCGGGAATGTAGCCACACTGAGTTGACCAGGCCAACGTCATTAGCAGCACGGCTACAGTGAGCAGCCACCAACCAGACCCGCCAGCGGCGGGAGCGTCCTGTCGGCTCCGTACCAGACCAGTCGGCGGGGCCCACCAGGCGGCAGGCCCCAGTAGTCGGCGGAGAAGCCGGAGGCCGGAGACGCTGACAGTCGGGCTCAACAGCTGGCCAGATTACCATTGTACCCCTGGGCGGTAGGCCTATATAAACCCCCCAGGGCACCCATGCAAAGGGTTCCCACCCCATTAGACCTAGCCACATTCCTAGAGCAGGGGAGAGCTAGCCTTTCCTTCTCCTACCTCTAGCATACAACTCAAGGAGCAACTTTGTATCACTTGTGCCTTTAGTGATCATGCGGAGACCCTGTAGAGCAGGACTAGGGGTGTTATCTCCTAGGAGTGCCCCGAACCTGGGTAAGGTACGCCGGCGTTCGTGTCTATGCCTCATCTCGCTTCCGGGCACCAGGGACGTTCTACTCGCTCCCACCATGATAAGCCATCCTTTGGCATATGTCGCACCCAACCCCCGACAGCGCTAGATTATGGTTCTAGTTGGGATGACAATTTGCCATATGTAGAGTTCTCTTACAACAACAGCTATCAAGCCAGTTTGAAGATGGCCCCTTTCGAAGCTTTGTACAGAAGGAAGTGCAGGACACCGTTGTTGTGGGATGAAGTTGGAGACCGTCAGTTATTTGGACCAGATTTGATCAAAGAGTCTGAAGAGAGGGTTAAGCTGATCCCAGATAGACTCAAGGTAGCCCAGTCCAGGCAGAAGAGCTATGCGGATTCGAAATGCAAGGAGATAATTTAAGAAGTCAGAGATAGAGTTTATCTTCGTGTATCCCCACTTCGAGGAGTTAAGCATTTTGGAGTTAAGGGAAAGTTAGCACCACATTAAGTGGGACCATACAAAGTTTTGGAACGTATGGGAGAAGTTGCTTACAAGCTGGAATTGCCCAAACGTTTGTCAGGAGTTCACGATGTGTTCCACGTTTCCCAGTTGAAGAAGTGCCACGCAGAGATGGCTGAAATTCCTCCGAGAGATACATTGCCACTGGAAGCGATTCAGTTGGATAGCGATTTGACCTACGAGGAGAAACCAGTCAAGATTCTTGAGTTTGCCAGCCGAGTCAGACGCAGCAAGTTTATCAAGTTCTGCAAAGTTCAGTGGAGCCACCATACCGAGGATGAAGCCACCTGGGAGCGAGAGGAAGATCTACGGAAGGACCAACCTCACCTATTTTCTAGCCAACCCGAATCTCGAGGGCGAGATTCATCTTAAGGGGGGGTAGGTTTGTAACATCCCAAATTTTCAATTTGGAATGTTATACATTAGATCATCATTGCATATCATATTTTATTGCATTTGGCTGGATCCTAGAAATTTCTACGCAACTCAAGGACCCACGGAGAGAGTTGGGGATTTCGTTATTGTCATATTTGAGTTTTTCTCAAATTTTGAAAAGAGGATCGTTTGATTTTAATTATTTTCTCTTTGAATATTTCTTTTATAAAAATAAAAGAGAGGGGATAAAATAACTTTCCCAAAAATAAAGAAATATTGGATTTAATATTAAAATCAAATAAGAATTTTATTCGGATTTTATTGCTATTTTATTTGAATTAGGAAAAATATGTGTTTTTTCAAAATTTCATTAGAGGCCCAAATAAATGTTCACTTTGTCCGCTATATTTTTAGAGGATGGGGAAAATTTATTTCCGGATTTTTGGAGTCCGTTTAGTATTTATTTTATTTGTTTTTCTGGGCGGCCTTTAAAGGCCGAGGCCCAACCCGGCCGAAACCCTAGCTCGCAGCCCCACCCCACCTCGTAACCCATGTCGCCGCCGCCGCCGCCGGATCCCGTCGTCGCCGCCTCGACTGCCGCCGTCCCCGCCACCACCCGTTGTCGCCCCGCCGCCCGACGCCGGAGCCACCGCCCGCCGGTGCCGTCCTATCGAGGTAGCCGCCGGACCCATCGCCGCCGGTTTTCTCTAGAAAACCGCCCGGTGTTTAAACCCGCGTTTGTTTTTTTATTAGATCGGTTTATTTTTTTTTCTGGTTTAGCTAATTAGCAAATGCTCGTTCGTTCGTTCATTTTAACGAATGGTTTTCACCTGTTAGCCGCAGACAGCGAACGTTCGTTCGTTAGCCTGTTCATCAGTTTTTCTTTTTCCAGGGATTTTCCGCGATTATTTTCGATCGTGATTTCTGCCCTGATTTTCGTTTTAGTTTATCTTTTCGCTCGTTTATCGGAATCAAGCGATTCAAGCGCCTAGAGTTTTGTCTCGAAGCCCTCTTTCTGTTTAACCAACTTAAACAAGTTTTTGCTACTGTAAAATTTGACTTAAGTCCAGATTAGTAAATGGAGCTTGTTTCTTTCGCAGTTTGAGTTTCGTTGCTTCGTTCGATTTAATTCTTTTTGCAAACTGGAGTTCTTACGTTGAACTTTCTGGTTAGATCTCTTATTTGAGTTTTACCCGTGCTTTGAGTTGAGTGCTTATTGTATGCTTGTTTGTTTGCAATAGAGTACCCGGAGTGTGAAGCGTGCTACTACGAGTCTCTAGGTTTCACGGATCATCAGCAAGGCAAGTAACACTTTGATCATACCTCTTTACTACCCGGTTTTATTGCATTAGATCAATCCTCAAACAATTGCATGGTTAGGATCTGATTAATATGTGCGTTCTAGGAAGTAGATGAGGTAGTACCTATTGCCCTGTTTATTATCAAACATTTGGGAGTTACTTCTACGTTGCTTATATTGCTATGCTATGCTCGTAGACGTGGTTTGGTTCGAGTGATTCATGACAGATGTGAGTGTTGTTACTTAATGGTTAACTTAAGGTGGCTACTTTAATACACATCTGGGTGGATTGCTTGAAGGCACCCTAGAGTACCCAGTGGTTGTTAGGGCACCTGGAGAATCCAGTGTTGTCCTAGGATATCTCGGAGTACCCGTGTGATCATCCTACGGTCCGCCACCCAGGCTCAAAGAGATCATAAGATTATTCATGTTAGAAACTTCCGTGTGCAGCCACAAGCTATTATGGGCTCTAGCATAGTTGAGTAAGTTGCATGACCTCTTTCAGTGGTGGGCTAGCAGATGTAGGGGAAAGTAGGTGTAACTGTCCACCCAGAGTAAAGAGTTATTGTTTCAGAAAGACTGTGTCTCGATTCTTCGACCATGGATGTATTTGAGTCTTTTGGGGAAAAGTGCGCAAACCTCTGCAGAGTGTACAAACTAATCATGGTTAGCCGTGTCCCCGGTTATGGACGTTTTGAGTATCTAGTTCTTGGATTATCATGTTGATGTCATCACTCTTAATGTAATTTGATTGGGTTTAATGATGATGCTTAATTGGGATTGAGTTGGAGGGACCTTCTCAATGTTTTACAACCACCATGATAGTTAAATAAAATTTATTCCTTTGTTGTAGGGAAAAATTGGCTTTATGCAAAACTGTAACCATAGAGCTTTCCACCAACCATATATGCATGTAGTGATAGCAATTATTCTGTTCATTACTCTCTTGTGTTACATTGCCAGCGTATTCCATGTGTTGACCCGTTTCGGGCTGCAACGTTCATGTTGCAGACTTTACAAATGACGAGTAAGGTGCCTTAGGTCGTTGTCTTTCACTCAGTGATGCCGTTGGAGTTGATGGAGTCACTTTGTCTTCCAAGCCTTCCACTGTTATCATTTTTAGATGGCATTTAGCCATATTATTGTAATAAGTTATCCTTTGAGACATTCGATGTAATAAGTGTGTGATTGCTACTCTGTTATAAATCCTCGAGTATTGTGCGTGTCAGCACTACCGATCCAGGGATGACACTGATGCACCGAGATCAGACTGTTTGAGGTCTGGTCGCTACAGAGTACCATCAGGGCTAGGATCGTGACGGCGATGAAAGATCGAGGATGTTGCCTATAGGGGGGTGAATAGGCACTTTTAAAGTAATTACGGTTTAGGCTTGAACAAATGCGGAATAAACCTAGTGGTTAATTTGTCAAGCACAAAACCTACAACAACTAGGCTCACCTATGTGCACCAACAACTTATGCTAAGCTAGATAAACTACTAGGTGATACCAAGATATATGACAAGAAACAATATGGCTATCACAAAGTAAAGTGCATAAGTAAAGGGCTCAGGTAAGAGATAATCGCGGCACGTGGAGACCACGATGTATCCTGAAGTTCACACCCTTGCGGATGCTAATCTCCATTTGGAGCGGTGTGGAGGCACAATGCTCCCCAGGAAGCCACTAGGGCCACCGTAATCTCCTCACACCCTCACACAATGCAAGAAGTCATGATTCCACTAAGGGACCCTTGAGGGCGGTCACCGAACCCGTACAAATGGCAACCCTTGGGGGCGGTCACCGAACCTATACACTTTGGCAACCCTTGGGGGCGGTCACCGGAACCCGTCAATTTGCTCAGGGTGATCTCAACAACCTAATTGGAGACCCCGACGCTTGCCCGGAGCTTTACACCACAATGATTGAGCTCCGAACACCACCAACCGTCTAGGGCGCCCAAGCACTCAAGAGGAACAAGCTCAAGGGTACCAAGCACCCAAGAGAAATAAGCTTATCAACTTGAAACTTCCACGTATCACCATGGAGAACTCAAACCAATGCACCAAATGCAATGGCAAGGGCACACAGAGTGCCCAAGTCCTTCTCTCTTAAATCACACCAAAGCAACTAATGCTAGGGAGGGAAATGAGAGGAAGAACAAGAAGGAGAACACCAAGAACTTCGAGATCTAGATCCAAGGGGTTCCCCTCACATAGAGGAGAAAGTGATTGGTGGAAATGTGGATCTAGATCTCCTCTCTCTTTTCCCCCCAAAACTAGCAAGAATCCATGGAGGGATTGAGATATAGCAAGCTCGAAGAAGGTCAACAATGGGGGAAGAACACCACCTCAAAGCATAAGGCTCAATGGGGAAGAAGACCCCCTTTTACAGGGGGAGAAAAACCCAACCGTTATCCCCATTCTCAGCCCGCAGCGAGCGGTACTACCGCTCTATGAAGCGGTACCGCTGGCCACATCGGTACTGCTGCTCGGCCCAGCGGTACTACTGCTGGGACCTCACATAACGCTTAAGGGAGAACTAACAGAGGAGAGAGCCACTGAGCGGCACTAGCAGCGGTAGTATGGGCGGTACTACCGCTCACAAGCGGTACTACCGCTCCTACTGCTGCTGTTACTGTCGCTGAAACCGACACGAGACACGTAGGTCTTGAGTCGAGGCGGTACCAGCGCGGAACCGGAGCCATACTACCGCTTGTGGCCATGGGTGGTACTACTGCTGTGAAGCAGAGGTACTACCACTTGTGGCTATAAGTGGTACTTCCGCTCCTGCCCAGTGGTACTACCGCTGGCGCCTCCCTTAAGCTACTTCCAAGAAAAACATATGCACAGGAAAACCAGAACTGCCACAACTTCTGCAAATGAGCTCCGAATTAAGAAAACTCAAGGTTGTTGGTTATAAAAACAAGAGGTAGGGGAGGTATGCCTAAAATATAGAGGAGTGAAACCTCCAACAGAGAAGAACTGGCATAACCTCCAACATCGAAAACATCATAGAAGAAGCATGTGAACTCCATTTTTGATGAACTCGAGCTTGTCATTAAGATGACCAAAAGCTCCAAATCTCACAGGGAGAAGAACCAAACATGAACGAATAAACATGATGCAAGGATGCAATGGTTTGAGCTCTCTACGAACGATACGATCAAGCTACTCATCAAGAGCCCCCCTTGATAGTACGACAATCGATCATATAACCCGGTCTCCCAACTACCACCATGAGACCGGTAAAATAGGAAACCTATCAACGGAAAACCTTTGCCTTGCACATAGTCCACTTGAGCTAGATGATGACGATCTTGACTCCCTCAAGTTGGACCACCTTTCTTGATTGCGTTGGCTTGGTGAAGACTAGTTGATTGCTTCCCCATACTCTACTATGGGTGAGCCACTCTTTCGCACATCTTCACAAGTCCATTGTCGCCACAATGGACGACAAGCTTCAAGCATGATATCTTCGTGATGCTCCACTTGAACTTGCACACTATAACCTAACCCCACAAAGAACTCTCACGAAGACCATGGGTTAGTACACAAAGCGTAATTGACAATGCTTACCATACCATGGGATTGCTTGATCCCTCTCGGTACATCTTCTATGATTTGTGTGTCGATCAACTTGGAAAACTCTCTGTACTTAGTCTTGATCAACCTTGAACCTTTCCAACTCTCTTAGTTTGGATGATGTCTTGAAGGTAAACATGAACGATCACACACTCTTCTTCTTCAAGACATGCTTGCAATAAGCTCAACACTCACATGACCAATCTTTGGATAATTCCTTAATAGCACCTTGGTCATCACAAACTCTCCTTGAAACCAACAAATGGACTCCAAGAAAAGACTATGGACAAATCCTTCAAATATCAATCAAGGCAACCATTAGTCCATAGAGATTGTCATTAATTACCAAAACCAAACATGGGGGCACCGCATGTTCTTTCAGGTGATCTACATCAACAACCTTGCTACCGTCATCACCAACTTTCTCCCCTTCTATGCAGTGGTGTAACACCCCTTCTCCCTGCTGTAATCTCTACTTAAACATGGAGCTCAACTCCATATATTATTTCCCAATGATATTTGGCTATCCCATGATGTTTGAGGCCGTTTTGTCCTGTGGGTTAATCGTGATCTTGGTTGGTATGATTGTATATTTTATTCATGGTGCTGTCCTACGGTGCCCTCCATCTCGCGCAAACGTGAGGGGCCCCTGCTGTGGGGTGTTGCAATAAGTTCATGGTTTGCGTATTGTCAATGTTGTGGGGCTGACAGCAGCCTAAACGCGGATAAGTGGGTTATGGCGTATGGGAGTAAAGAGGACTTGATACTTAATGCTATGGTTGGGTTTCATGACATTAATGATCTTTAGTATTTGCGGATGCTTGATAGAGTTCCAATCATAAGTGCATATGATCGAAGTAGAGAAAGTATGTTAGCTCATGCCTCTCCCTCGTATAGAATTACAAGAATGATTACCGGTACTTGCCTAGGGACAAATGACTTTCTTGTTGACATTATCCTGCAATTTAGTCGTAGTTTTATTCTCGCAAAGTACTCATAGTTTTAATATTGCAAAATAGTTTTATTCATGTTCTAGGTAAAGCAAACGTCAAGTGTGCGTAGAGTTGTATCGATGGTCGATAGAACTTGAGGGAATATTTGTTCTACCTTTAGCTCCTCGTTGGGTTCGACACTCTTATTTATCGAAGAAGGCTACAAACGATCCCCTATACTTGTGCGTTGTCATGCCCTTGTTGATTCTGATGATTTCCACAAAATCTTCAAAAGGTGTTTATTCTTCAACTTCCATACTCTTAAACACCAAGTTGCATATGTTCTTGATTTGTTTCTTCTAAGCTACGATTTTCCTCAAGATTCCTCAATTGTGTGGATTTTTCAAATCAATGCAACTCTGGAACCTATGTCAAGAACGCTTAGTGAAACTCCTCAAGACACTCCTGGTCAAATTCCTCAAACATGATTCTTTTTGAAAAAATTCTGAGAACACATATGACCTCTCCAAATTCTTCGCACCTATACTCTAATCACAGGTACACATGTTCGCTGCTGAATCACTAGGTTCTCATCAACTTAACTCATTTGCAGCGTTCCTTGAAGAAAAGTTGCATACGTCCTCAGAAACTTCGATTGTTCAAAATCTTCAAGTGAAGAAAATGGATGATGGTAAAAGACCTTAGAAGGGAGGAAAGAGGCCGAAGACAAATACTGCTTTTGAAATCCCTGAAGACATATATGATGAATATTGTACTCCTGATGAAACCACTCATGGCAAGGAGAACAAAAAACAGTGCAAGGTGCACATTCAGCGGATTGAAAGAAGATGGGTAAGAGAATGGAGGGAGTATCGATATGTGACTCCCAAGTACATGAAGAAATTCGATGTACACCCTCCATGCCCAAGACCTCCATTGGCTCCAGGCCAAGAAGCTGATCCCTCTAGCATCAGAAGAGGTGAGAAATTTCCCAAGGAATGGGCCAAGAGCCAAGCTAAATTGGCCAAAATGGCAAAAGAAGTAGTGAAGAAATTTAATGAAGATTCTGCTGTTGCTGCTACTGAGGCCTCTGCTAGCAAGCCTAAAAAGGCCATGCCCAAGAAACCGGCTATCAAGCCGAGTTCCTCAGCTGCAATGCCCTCACGGCCAAGCTCTTCAAAGCCCTCATGACCTATTTCTGAAGCAACATCTTCAAAAGCAGCTCCAACTCCCTCAGTTGCAAAATCCTCAACTGCTGCTGTAAAGTCCTCAACACCTGTGCATCTTGCCACGTGCGAAAGGACTACTAGAATCTCAATTGCTTCAGGAGCCTCTGCAAGTTCCTCAGCTCCGCCTCAATCTTCAACTGGTCCAAACTTGCTGAAGAAAAAGGCAACTGCTAGACGCGGCTCAAGGCCAAGTTCTCACAAGAAGCAGTTTGCCTTTTAAGTTCCATCAAGTGACGATGAGGCTGATGATGAAGAATTGGCTGAGATCATCAGAGATAGGCAACAAAGGGCCGCTAGAGATAAAGGCAGTGAAGTGCCTCTCTTACTGGATCCAAAGAAGATCCTTGATTTCATTGATCTATGGCACAAGGACCCTAACACTCCTCTGCCTAAATTAAACCCCACGCCTGGCCAAAGTCATATGTTGACGACCTTCATAGGAGAAGAAAAATGGAAATTCGAGAAGGCAAGAAGGAGCGTTTTCTGAAGAGGAATTTTGTAAACATGTCTCCTGATGAACTTGTGAATCTGCAATCTGAGATCAAAGCTCTCAGTGATGAATTTGACGCTTATCGAGCAGATTGGCTAGGCGCCCAAGTCAGATTCGTCAGAATTGTGAAGGGATTCAAACCAAACTGAAGAGAATGCCAGCACTGCTGATCAAAATCAGACTGCTAAAGAAACTAAAAGTGTCAGGGCTGCTGAAGAAATTCCAGCTCCTGAAGAAACCGCCAGGGCAACCTCCACTGTTGCTCCTCAAGAACAAACAAGGCCAGATGATGCATCTGCTGCGCCTAAAGAAACTGAACATGTCAGAGCAAATGCATCAGTTGTGCCTGAAGAAACAGAACCAATTTCATATGCTCCTCCTGCAGAGTCATCACAGATGAAAAATATCAACCTTCCTTCTGCATCAGAAGCAAAGAAGACCAAAGCTGGAAAGAGGGCAGCAGTGAAGAAAAGGAAAGCATCTGCCACTTCAGAGTCTTTAGCTCCTAAGAAAATGAAGATTCTGACAAGCTCATACACCAACCGCATTGATGTTGTTCCTGTCTCAAGCATGCCATCAAAGGAGATTGTTCCCTTTGGTGAGGAATATGTCATTCCAGATGACATTGATGAAGAGAATCCTTCTGCTGCTACTTCAAAGCAGTTGGATGAAGAAATTGAAGTGGATGAGATCCCTTCAACTCCGCTGGTATCATCGCCCATGCCGCAGTTCACAGCTGAAGAGGTAGGTGTTAAAGAAATTGATGAAGAAGATGAGGATGTGGACATTGGGTCTACTACACCATTTTTGAACGATGATTATTGGGAAAGTCTCATCCCAATTCACCATTGACCACACCTTTGCATCAAGTTCCTCAATCCCCTATACAAACGGAAGAAATTCATACAGGCTCTGAAGGGCATCAAACACCACTTCACTCTATTCCTGAAGAAGTTCCAGTTGCTAGTGCTGAAGAAATGGAGGCCAAGGCTGCTACTGATGAAACTGCTACTGAAATTCCTCAGCATGTGGCTCTAGAGGTTGTGCATAAATAGGCTCTGAAGACTTCAACTGTTAATCTTCAGCCCAAGCCACATAATCCTCATACCAAGAAGCAGAAATTCAAAGCTGATAATTTCTTTGCTGAGCATCATTTTTCACAGATTACAATCCTTATGACTCTGCAAGACTTCGACGCAAGCGCTTCTAGCCAGCCAGCCAAATGAACTTCTATTCCTCACTGCTTTTCGATCAGGACAAGGTATTTGACCATGATCAAATTCCTCGTGTGGATATGGAGTCTCTTTCTTGCTTCACCCCTGTCCTCAGCGTTCTTCATGATGTTGGGCTACTCAACTTCTGCACCGACATTTGCGACTGGAATGAAGAACTCATTCTTCAATTCTATGCCACATTGCACATCACTAAAAATGTTGAACATGTGAATTCATGGGTGCTGGACTGGATGACTGAAACACTCATTACAAAGCACCGGCCTCTGAATTGCTTCACGCCATCCCAGTCAGTCCTCCCACTGAAGGTGTAAGGCTCATCTATGCAGAACCTGAACTCTCGAATCACTTGATGCAAGTGCTGATGAAGCCATTGAAGCCTGGCCAAGCTCCAAGGACCCCATTCCTCGTGAAGGAATTGCTCTATGTGCCAAGGACAATTTATCGCATATTGACCAAAACCCTTAGTCCAATCAAGGGCCACAATTATGATGAAGAAGAGGTTGTTGGCATAATGAAGAATCTGCTGTTCAATATCATTCATGGTATTCCTATCAACAACCACGATTTCTTCATTAGGACTTTGGCCAATGCTGCTCTGTCACCTTTTGAGTTGAAGCCTTATGCTCCCTAGATCATGAAATTCATCAGATCAAGGTTTTCAATTCATTATAAGGCTGACTTTCAAAATCATCTTAGCTATTTGCCCCCTATTGAAGTCCTCAAACAGACTATTTCCTCAATTGATGAGAAGAGAAAGGCTGCTGTTATTGATGAACGCACTCGTCCATTGGATGGACACCTTCGCAAAGCTGCATCCTATTCCACCAATGATAACTCTGCACCACAAGATTCTGCCGCAAAAGCTTCAAAGCAAAATCCTCAAGCCACTGCTCCGTGTATGATGACTGATCATGAGCTTCTCCTTAGTCTTCATCAGAAAGTTCATAAAAATCACAAGTGGGTCAAGCGTCAACTTGGTGCAATTCTTCAGAACATGACTGTCACACAAAATTCAGTGAAGAAGAACCACTTCTACTTGCATCAAGTCTTCGACCCCACTTGGGCAATTCTTTGTCATCACTATAGTGCTGAAGATCTCAAGGAGATGGACTTTCAACAGGACTTTGACTAGTCTCAGCCACCTTCGAAGAAATTCAAGAAGGTCAAAGTTCCTCAGTTGGTCGCTAGTTCATATTCCTCATCACGCGAGACAGATGAAGCTGAAGACTTGAACGACACCGTGACAGGCCCTACCTCAACGGATGACCCCAACAACGTTGGCGCTCCTCCATCGACATCTTGATGATATTTTTTAGGGGCGTTAGTCCTCATTTTTCGTCCCTTTTGGTCATTCGATGACAAAGGGGGAGAAATTTGAGTTAGTCTTCAAACGGGATTATTATATGGGCGTTTTTGGTTAAGTTACAACTCTTTCTCTTCTGAGGTGTTTGCTCTGATGAGTTGTAACCTTAAGTCCTATGGTGCTCTGACTCTTTTGAACTGCTTTTCTGCATGCTTATTCCTCAATTACCTTAATGCAGGCATGCTAAATTCGTTAGAGTCCATATTTCATCATGCGTTTCAAATTCCTCATATATATTATATGTCAAATGCGTGTATGAATTACAATATATAGGTGGAGATCTCCATGATTCTACTCAACAATGTGCATTTGCTATTAAAGCAAATTCCTCAAATATGCACATCTTCTGGGGGAGTTCTTCTATATCTTGTGATCAAATTCCTCTATATCAGTATTTACACTTCATATGTTTATTCCCGTTGAAATCTTAACCTATATTGTCATTAATCACCAAAAAGGGGGAGACTTTAAGTGCATCTAGTGCCCCTTAGTGATTTTGGTGTATTGAAGACTTATAGGTTAAGGGACTAATGTGTTTCTGAGTGTACACAGGTCTATAAGTCTATGAGGAGTTTGATATTTACGATGAAAGTCGACCCCTAAAAATGAATGTCTTCAGCTGAAGACTTTGGTTTTCTTGAAGACTTTGGAAGTGAAGAAATTGGTGTGACCTTGAAGACTTGATATTCATGTGAGGATTATGAAGTGTGAAGACTTTTGTTTTTGTAGTTTCATTTTCTCATTCTTGAGTCATCGGAAACACCGTACTATTAAAGGGGGTCGAGGTAAAACTAAGGAAAAGTTTCCAAGTGATGCTCATCTCAAAATCCTACACCTACCCAATCCTTTTGAGTGAAGCCATTGGAAACCTCATACAGTTCAGTCAATTTCTTCAGTGACAGAGACGAAGATCTTCTCTTCCTAGAGGAATTTGTTCTGACTGATGAGTTAGGAATTTGCTAGTGCGAATTGCCTACAACTGAGGATCATGATAGTTGTAAGTGCATCTAGTGCCCCTTAGTGATTTTGTTGTATTGAAGACTTATAGGTTAAGGGACTAATATGTTTGTGAGTGTACACAGGTTCTATAAGTCGATGAGGAGTTTGATATTTACAGTGAAAGTCAACCCCTAAAAATGAATGTCTTCGGCTGAAGACTTTGGTTCTCCTGAAGACTTTGAAAGTGAAGAAATTGGTGTGACCGTGAGGACTTGGATATTCATGTGAGGACTATGAGCGTGAAAACTTTTGTTTCTGTAGTTTCATTTTCTTCTTCTTGAGTCATAGGAAACACCGTACTGTTAAAGGGGGTCGAGGTAATACTAAGGAAACCGATTTCCAAGTGATGCTCATCTCAAAATCCTACACCTACCCAATCCTTCGAATGAAGCCATTGGAAATCTCATATCAGTTCAGTCAATTTCTTCAGTGACAGAGATGAAGATCTTCTGGTCTTTGAGGAATTTGTTCTGACTAAGGAGTTAGGAATTCGCCAGTGCGAATTGCCTACACTGTGAGGAACATGATAGCCCTGAGGAATTCGAACCTCTAATCCGACCGTTGTTGTGCCACGTGCTAGCTGTCCAAAATATCCTACCACCTAATGGTCATATCATTGAAGGGCATTTATGTCTTATCATGCCAGGTTGTCCCTAGGCTATAAATAGTCGCCCCTACAACTACTAGCTGGTTGGCTGCTCCAAGAGAAACGGACACTTGTCAATTGAGAGCATCCCATCCTCCGAGGACTTTGAGCGAAAATCATCAAGTGGGGAAAACCCAAATCCCAAACCCAAACCTACAAACCCAAAGTGATTGACCATCAGTGAAGAGATTGTTCCTGTGTGGAACTGATGCTTGTTACCTTTGAGCATTGTGTATCCTCCAGACGGTTAGGTGTCATGGTCTGAGCATCCAAGAGGAATTGTGGATCGCCGAGTCATCTAGTCTGTGAAGGTTTGGACGTCACCTATGAAGACTTACCACTACTATTGGGCGAGGTCTGTGTGATCTTAGCTCAAGGAGAATACGGTGAGGACTGTGTGGCCGGGACCGTGTGTCCTCAAGTTTAAATACTCAGCTGCTTCAACCAGACGTACAACGGTCACAGTAGTTGGAACTGGTCTACCAAATCATTGTCTTCACCAAGCCTACTGGTTCTATTTCCTCAACCCTTTCATTTCCTCAGTTATGTGTTGATGAACTTGATCATTACTGTTTGAAGACTTTGACTGAAGACTTTCTCTAATTCCTCAATCCTATTTCTTTAGTCAATTTGTCTTCGTCCTGCTTATCCTATGTTTACGCTTTCTGTACTCTATGTTAGTCATTAATTTCATCATGATGACTATGATGTTGCTCTATTATACTTATACATGAGTACTTATTCCGCTGCAGGTAGTTCTTCACTTAGGAATTTCCTCACCCTGAAATTCCTCAGTGAAGAATTCATAAAGATCGCCTATTCACCCCCCTCTAGTCGACGTAATGCACTTTCAATTGGTATCAGAGCAAGGTACTCCCTTGTTCTGTGTGATTTTGGTTTAACCGCCTGGAGTTTTAGTTATGTCAACCGCAGGAATGAAGAAAGTGGCATGCCCCATCTTTGACGGTCATGAGTATCCCAAGTGGAAGGCCGTGATGAAGAAGTGACTCATGGCGATGAACAGCAAACTGTGGACCATCACTGAGATTGGTCTTACCGATCTATGCAAGATGGCGGAGGCTGATGATATTCGCAAGTACACTCTACTCAACCTCACGACAAAGGATGTCATCTGCTCCTGTTTGTCCCAAAATCAGTTCAGGAACATCATGCAACTTAACCATGCAAAGCTTATCTAGGACCGACTCTCTGAAGTATATGAAGGTCATCCTACTCGTCATGATCCTTGGTTTGAGGATTTCAAGGAATCACTCAAGGAGATGACTTTCGCACCTGAATCATCATCCACTGCACCATGCTTTATGGCAAAGGGTGCCAAGGTAACTGAATGCTACCTCTCCGAATCTAGTGATGATGAATCGGGTGATGAATTTGGACCCGGCTATGTCAAACTTGCTTCCCTTGCCACTAAACAACAAAGAGCTCTTAAAAAAGTTCAAAACATGCTTGATGTAAGCGATGATATGTTGGGAGAGGAATTGGATCGAACTAAGGCTTTGACAGGTAGTCTTCAAAAACTTCAGTCCAAGTTTGACAACCTTCAAAATCATCATAACACTCTCTTAACTGATCATGAGAAGATTTCTTATGAATTTCTTCAGAGAAAGCAAGATCTTGAGAAGTTAAAAGTGAGTTATGAGGATCTTCAGAATGAAACTGATTCATTGCTTCCTCAACAGACCAGTTCCGCTCAGGAAGAATTTATTCCACCATGTCTGAAATGCATTGAGCGTGAATCTGCTAATTCATCACCTGAATGTTCAAATGCTTCTATTGCTGCAAATTCTTCAACTGTCTCTGTGGTCACAAATTCCTCATCTGAGGATACCACATGTACCACTGACGGTAATGCAGGGCTGAAGGAATGTATGTGAAAGGCATTTACAAAAGCCTCAAAGGGCATCAGACTCTATGTGATGTGCTCAAAAAGCAGATCTTGAACAGGAACCCTAGGAAAGAGGGTATTGCCTTTGAGAGGAAACTCAATGCTGATGGGACCTACTGGAAACCTGAGCAGTATCCCAAAACCTCATGGGTTGCTGCGAAAGGACCTCCTATATATCCATGCACTTTATCTGGCTTTACCTGTGATTCTTCATATTCCTCTAATGAGTCATTTGACTCCAATTATAAACTGTTTAAGAATCAGAATGGTGAAGTATTTTCTCGATATGTTGGAACTAGCTGCAGGAATGGTCCCCCTATGAAGAAAATCTGGGTTCCTAAAAGATGCCTTGAAAATCTTCAGGTGAATGTCATCATGACACCATCCAAGAAGAATAGGAACCCCAGATCAAATTCTTCATATGGATCAAAATCTTCATATGGATCTAAAGGCTATGAATATGTGCATTATTCTTCAAACCATTATATTCATAAGTCCTCGAAGAATTTCTCTGTTTATTCATATGCTTATCCTAACCACTCATCTATGAAACAAAGTGCACTGGCTTCTATGCCATCTTTTTCTTATGGGGCTCGCAGAATGATGAACTCTTTGCCACCCCTTCAGATGTGGGTGGTGAAGAAAAAAAACTAATCTCTTATGCAGGGTCAGCTCTCCAGACGAACTAGATCGTCTGAAGAAATTGCTGGAGACCTGAATGTGCTTGAAAGGATGCAAGCTAATCATGAAGAAATGAATCATTCATTTCTCACGTCCTCATACTGCTATATCTGTTACTGTTGATGAAATTGATATCATATTCTTCACTAATGAAGTATATGGGTTCGTAAGTTGCACTAATTCATCTGCAGGATGAACAACCCAAAGCTACTGAGTGGGTCCTCGACAGTGGATGTACAAATCACATGACTGGTGACAGGAACTTGTTGATGGACACTGATTTGTCACCATCTCATCTGAAGCATATCACCTATGCTGACAAAGGCAAAAGCAAGGTATTGGGTCTAGGTAAGGTTGCAATCTCAAAGGATAGACACATGGACAAAGTCATGCTTGTCGAGTCCTTAGGATTCAACTTCATGTCTGTCTCAATGCTTTGTGATCTTGATATGGTTGTTGTCTTTGGCAAATATCATTGCATTGTGCTAATGGAATCTGACAACTCCAAAGTCTTCGAAGGCTTTAGGAAAGGAGACTTGTATATTGTTCATTTCTCTGCAGGACCACAGCCTGCCAGATGTCTATTTGCAAAAGCTTCAGAGTGCTGGATATGGCATCGACGACTTGGTCATGATGGGATGAGGAACTTTCATACACTCACGAAGAAGAAGCATGTCACTGGCATCGAGGATGTCAAATTCCTCAAATATCATCTTTGTGGGGCTTGTGAGGCTGGAAAGATCACCAAAGCCAAGCATCCCTCGAAAGACTATCATGACCACTTCTCATCCCTTTGAATTACTTCATATGGATCTCTTTGGCCCTACTCATTATGCCACATTCTCTAGTTCTGCATCATTATATGGCTTTGTCACAGTTGATGACTATTCTCGTTACACATGGGTGCATATCATCACTTACAAAAATGAAGTGTAGGAAGTCTTGAGACGATTTTCCTCAAGGGCTTCTACTAACTTCGGTGTGAAGATCAAGCATATCAGGAGTGATAATGGAATAGAGTTCAAGAACACTGGCCTCGATGAATATCTTGATATACTTGGTATTACTCACGAATTATCTGCTCCTTATACTCCTCAGCAGAATGGCATCATGGAGCGCAAGAACCGAACTCTTGTTGAGATGGCTCACACCATGCTTGATGAATACAAGACACCTCAGCGCTTTTGGCCTGAAGCAATTGATACTGCATGCCACATCATCAACAGGGTATATCTTCATAAATTCTTCAAAAAGACTTCATATGAACTCCTCACTAACAAGAAACCCAATGTAAGTTATTTCAAAGTCTTAGGTGCTAAATGCTGGATTAGAGATCCTCACCATCACTCTAAATTTGCACCGAAAGCACATGAGGGTTTTATGCTTGGTTAAGGAAAGGACTCGCACACCTACAAAGTCTTCAACATCAATCATCACAAGATTTTTGAAACTGTAGATGTGTGGTTCGATGAAACTAATGGCTCACAAAGAGAGCACCTACCTCATGTGCTAGATGAAATGTCACCTGAGGAATCCAGCAAGTTCAAAGCTACTAATGATATCATCCCTACCGAAGAATCTGCTGAAGAAGTTATTCCGTATCGTGAAGAAAATCACGCTGGTGCTGCTGAAGAAACTGGTCCTGAAGAAACTACTGGGCCTAAGCAAAGTCGTCAACCCGCACATCCTCGTGTTGCAAACGAAGTGCAGATCGATAAAATGATCGATGACATCAACGCACCAGGTCCTCTCACATGCTCAAAAGCTTCACATTTATCTAACTTTTGTGGGCATTTTGCGTTTGTCTCTATCACAGAGCCCACTAAAGTTGATGAAGCATTCATGGAATCTGAGTGGATTCAAGCCATGCAAGATGAATTGCATCAATTCGAGCTCAACAATGTGTGGGAGATTGTCAAGCGACTAGACCCACGCAAGCACACCATCATCGGTACCAAATGGATCTATCGCAACAAATGAGAATGGCCTCGTGGTGAGGAATAAGGCTCGTCTTGTAGCTCAAGGCTACACACAGGTTAAAGGAATTAATTTCGATGAAACTTTTGCACCTGTTGCTAGACTTGAGGATATTCGCATATTGCTTGCTTATGCTAACCATCATAATATCATCTTACATCAAATGGATGTGAAAAGTGCATTCCTCAATGGTAAGCTTGAGGAAGAAGTATATGTTGCTCAACCACCAGGTTTTGAGGATCCAGAATTTCCAGATCACGTCTAGAGACTCAACAAGGCACTCTATGGCCTCAAGCAAGCACCTCGGGCGTGGTATGACACACTGAAGGAATTCCTCATGAATAAAGGCTTAAAACCCGGTTCACTTGTCCCAACTCTTTTCACCAAAAGATATGATGATGAATTATTTGTGTGCCAAATATATGTTGATGATATTATCTTTGGCTGTACTAACCAACGATACAGATACAGTGATGAATTTGCCTATATGATGAGTGAATAATATCAAATATCTATGATGGGAGAATTGAAATTCTTCTTAGGTCTTCAAATTCATCAACAATACAATGGCATATTCATATCTCAGGAGAAATACCTCAAGGATGTGTTGAGGAAATTCGGCATGCAAGATTGCAAAGGCGTCAAAATCCCTATGCCCACTAATGGCCATCTATGCACTGATGAAAATGGTAAAGACTTTGATCAAAAGGTATACCGCTCCATGATTGGCTCTTTATTGTACCTATGTGCATCTAGGCCGGATATTATGCTTAGTTTTTGCATGTGTGCCAGATTTCAAGCTACACCGAAGGAATCACACCATAAGGCTGTGAAGCATATTCTTCGATATCTAGCTCACACACCAACACTTGGATTATGGTATCCCAAGGGCTCTTCCTTTGATCTCATTGGATATTCAGACTCTGACTATGCTGGTGATCGGGTGGACCGAAAGTCAACGTCAGGCACATGTCATTTCCTCGGACGATCCTTGGTATGTTGGTCCTCGAAGAAGCAGAACTGTGTAACACTCTCTACTGCTGAAGCTGAATACATTGCTGCTAGATCTTGCTGTGCTCAATTGCTATGGATGAAGCAAACCCTCAAGGACTATGGCATCAATGTGAAGAATGTGCCACTCTACTGCGACAATGAGAGTGCTATCAAGATTGCACACAACCCAGTTCAGCACTCAAAGACAAAGCACATCCAGATTCATCATCATTTTTTTGTGACCATGTGTTGAAGGGCGACATCTCCATCGACTACGCAAATACTGAAGACCGGTTGGCCGATATATTCACAAAGCCCTTGGATGAGAAGAGATTTAGCAAGTTGCGGTGTGAGCTAAATATCCTAGAATCTTCGAATGTTCTTTGAAAAGTACACACATCCTAACACTTATGCTAACTTGATGACTTAGATGTGCAACACACGAAGTAACGTTTTTCTTCAATCAATGAAGACTAACCCTCTAAATGTGAAGAAATTGATTCTCAAAACCCTATGACAATTGTATGCGGTGTCTGAAATCATAATTCTTATACTGTGGGTTACGCCACCAACCAAAGTTCAAAATCTTCAATTTGAGTTTTTCTTCATTTTTGAAATTCCTCAGTTTTTCAAATTCTTCAAGCATTGTCTTCACTCTCTCCGTCATTGTTCTTCATTGACTATATATATATATATATATATATATATATGATTTTTTATGTCCTCTACAGCATTCACTTATTGCTAATTCTTCAAGTTGACTTCTTCTGCTAAGTGAATGTGATCGGACCCTTCCCCCTCTATGCTAAACTCAACCCAGTCTATTCACAAATTGTTCATGTGCATTCTATTTGGAACTCGTTCAAAATCTTCACCGTGTCCTTGTCACCTGAAGAAATTGCGAACAAAAACTTTAAAATATTCTTATCTGAATTTTTGGCTTTTGCCGCTCAAACCGTTACACATCCCATGATAAAACTTATCTATTCACCCACAATCTTACACGATCTCCACCACATTGTACGTGGGTGACACATGTTGCTAGGATGAGAAGGGTCAGGGGCACGTTCGTCCATTTTCCTTGGGCGAGCGGTTTTTCACTGCGGCTATAAATACCCCTCGCCCTCCTCAGACTGCATTTACCCTGCTCAATCTCACTCCCCTTGCTCGAGCTCTCAAGCCCTAGCGCCGCCACTACATTCATCATCGCCAGTGAGGAAGAGCTTCACTGCCTCGACCTCGTCGCCGTTGTACTCGCGCCGGTCGCGGACATCTTCTCTCCCCCGCCACCGTAGCCATCTTCCTCTGCCAAGTTAGGGCGTGGAAGATCTGGACAGACGAACTTCTCAATCTACACTTCATGTTCATCGTGTTCTTCGTCAAGGGTAATTAAAAGTTACTTTTACTGCCTTTGTTTCTACTGATGATTTTCATCAAATCCTCAAAAGGAGTTTATTCTTCAACTTTCACACTCAAAACACCTAGCACAAATCTTCTGCTCTTGATCTATTTCTCTAAGTGACGTTTTTCTTCATGATTCCTCAATTGTGTGAATCTCACAATCCGCACAACTCTGGAACCTAAGTCAAAGAACGCTTAGTGAAATTCTTCAAGACACATCTGGTCAATTTCCTCAAACTTGTTCCATTTTGCAAAAACTTCTGAGAACGCATATGACCTCTCCAAATTCTTTGCACCTATATTCTGTTCACAGGTACACATGTCATCTGCTGAATCCTAGGTTCTCATCAACTTAACTCATTTGCAGCCTTCCTCAAAGAAAAGCTGCATACTTTCTCAGAGAACTGTATTGTTCAAATTTGTCGGCTGAAGAAAATGGTAGATGGTAGAAGACCTCAGAAAGGAGGAAAGAAATGGGAAGTTAACATAGTGTTTGAGATCCCTGATGACATTTACTCAGGGTACTGCATGCCTGATGAGGCAACTCATGGGAAAGAAACCAAGAGTGAGCGCAATGTGCGCATACAGAGGAATGAACGACGATGGGCACGAGAATGGAGGGAGTACAGATATGTTACTCCTAAATATATGAAGAAATTCGCTCTTCACCCTCCATGCTCAAGACCTCCGTTGGCACCTGGCCAAAGAGCTGATCCAACAAGCCTTAAACATGGTGAGGATTATGCTGATGAAAGGGCCAGGCGGGAAGCTAAGTTGGCCAAGCAGGCCAAAGAAGCAGTGAAGAAATTCAACGAAGATTCTGCTGCTGCCGCTGCTGAGGCCACCACGATCAAGAAATCTATGCCCAAGAAGCCTGCTCGAAAACCAACTTCCTCAGCAATGCCCTCACGACCAAGTTCCTCAGCAATGCCCTCACGAACAAGCTCTTGTGTGCCATCAAGGCAAATTCCTCATGTTGCACCAGTTCCTCGGGCTTCAAAACCCTCAGCTCCTCCGACAAAGTCCTCAGCACCTGTGCATCTCGCCACTTGCCAAAGGACCATAGGCATCTCAACTGCCTCAGGAGCTTCTACAAGTTCTTCAGTTCCTCATCTGTCTTCAAAGAGCCCAACTTTGCTGAAGGCCAAGGCCACTGCAGGACGAGGCACTAGACCTAGTCCTCACAAGAAACAAGTTGCTTTTCAAGTGCCTTCTAATGATGATGAGGCTGATGATGATGAATTAGCTGATATCGTCAAAGATAGACTGCAAAGGGCCGCTGGAGTCAAAGGAAGTGTTGTGCCTCTTCTATTGGATCCGAAGAAGATCCTGGATTTCATTGACCTCTGGCACAAAGATCCAAACACTCCTCTGCCAGGGCTAGACCTCACTCCTGGACAAAGTCACATGTTGACAGCATTCATTGCTGAAGAAAAGTGGAAATTTGATCAAGCCAGAGCTGCCAAGAAAGCCTAGTACAAGAAGCAGCGCTATCTGAAGGATAACGTTATGAGGTTATCACCTGAGCAACTCATTGCTATGCAAACTGAGATAAAGAAGCTCAGTGATGAATTTGACGCCTATAAGGCTGAATGGCCGGGAGTCAAGGTCAGATTCGTCAAAATGGCGAAGAAATTCACTTCCAATGTTGCTGATCCATCGCACATTGAGATTCCCTCGGCTGAAGCATCTGCCCAGCAGACTGAAGAACATGCCAGCACCGCTGATGAAAATCAGGTTGCTGATGAAACTTCTAGCACCAGGGCCAAAGAAATACCAGCCGCTGAAGAAACTGCTAGGGCAACCACTACTGTTGCGCCTGAAGAACAAGCCAGGCCAGCTGAAGCATCTGAAGTTGCACCTGAAGAAATTGCCCAAGATAGGACAACTACATCAGTTGTGCCTGAAGAAATTGATCCAATTTCCTCTGTTCTGCCTGCACCAACACCAAGCCCAGTTCTTCCTTCTGCTCTGGAAGTGAAGAAAACAAAAGCTGCGGAGAGAGCCGCTCTAAAGAAAAGGAAAGCATCTATTTCCTCAGAATCTTATGCACCCAAGAAGACAAAGATTTGACGAGCTCAATTGAGAATCCTATCGATGTTGTTCCTCTCCCAAGCATGCCATCAAAGGAACTCGTTCCTTTTGGTGAAGATTATGGGATTCCTGATGAATCTGCTGAAGATAATCCCTCTGTTGCTTCCATAGAGTAGATGGATGAAGAAATTGAAGTGGATGCTATCACTTCAACTCCCCAGGTATCATCGTCAACGCCTTAGTTCACAGCTGAAGAGGCCGGTGTTGAGGAAATGGAAGAGGATGAGGATGTGGACATTGGGAGCACCACACCTGTGATTAACAATGATTTTTGGGATAGTCAGCACCCCAACTCTCCTCTGTTCACACCACTTCAACAAATTCCTCAGTCCCAGTCTCTACTGAAGTTCAGATGGGTTCTGATGAAATTCATACTACCCCTTCCATTCATGAATAGATTCCAGCCACTAGTGCTGATGACAAAGCTAATGAAGAAAAGGAGGCCCAGGCTGCTACTGAAGCAGAAGCTGAAATTCCTCAGCCTCCGGGTCCAGAGATTGAGATTCCTGAGGTTGTGCTGCAACTGACTAATACTCCTCAGCCCAAGCCGAAGAATCCCTTCTCCAAGAATTCAAAATTCAAGGCTGGTGCCTTCTTCAATAAGCATGTGTTCTTCCTGACTACAATCCTTATGACTCCGCTCGTCTGAGAACAAAGTGTTTCTGGACTGCCAGCCAAGCAAATTTCTATTCTTCAGTGCTCTTTAACAAAGACAAAGTCTTCGACCATGAGCATATTCCTCATGTGGATATGGAATCACTACCGTGCTTCGCACCAGTCCTCAGTGCTATTCATGATGCTGGGTTGCTAAATTTCTTCACTAACATCTGTGATTGGAATGAAGAACTCATTCTTCAGTTCTATGCAACGTTGCACATCACTGGAAATGCTGAAGATGTGAACTCTTGGGTGCTAGACTGGATGACAGAAAATACTCACTTTAAAGCACCAGCCACTAATTTTCTTCATGCCATGCCTGTCACTCCTTCCCCAGAAGGTGCACGTCTCATCTACAATGAAACTGAACTATCAGATCACTTCATGCAAGTTCTGATGAAGCCATTGAAGCCTGGTCAAGCCTAGAGGACAAAGTTCCTTGTGAAGGAATTGCAATATGTGCCTCGAACTATATACCGCATTCTGACCAAGACACTGAGTCCAATCAAAGGCCACGACTTGAATGATGAAGAAGTTGTCGGCAGCATGAAGAATCTGCTATTCAATATAATGCATGGTAATCCAGTGAACTACCATGACTTCTTCATGAGGACTTTGGCAAACGTTGCAATGTCTCCCTTTGAGTTGAAGCCTTACGCTCCCTGGATTATGAGATTCCTCAGATCAAGGTCTTCACTCAACTACAAAGTTGATACACTCAACCATGGTAGTTACTTGCCCCCTATTGAAGTCCTCAAGCGGACATTTTCCTCAGTTGATGAAAAGGGCAAGGCCACTACAATTATTGATGAGGGCAATCGTCCATTGGATGGACAGTTCCACAAAGCTGCCTCATATTCCACCAATGATGACTCTGCTACTCATGACTCTGCCGCCAATGCCTCAAAGCAAAGTCCTCAAGCCACAGCTCCAAGGGTGATGACTGATCGTGAGCTTCTCCTCAGTCTTCATCAGAAGGTGGATCGCTACTGGGTCAAATGTCAGTTTGGTGCTATTCTTCACAACATGACTGCCACATACAATTCAGTGAAGAAGAACCACTACTACCTTAATGAAGTTTCTGATCACACCTGGGCTGTTCTGACTCATCTCTATGGTGATGAAGATCTCAAGCAGACGGGCTTCAAGCAGGACTTCAGCTGGTTTAAGCCTCCGGCGAAGAAATTCAAGAAGGTTGAAGTTCCTCCTTTGGTGCCCAGCTCATATTCCTCATCCTGCGAGACTGATGAAAATGAAGACTTGGACGACACTGCAGCAGGCCCTACTCCAACAACCGACCCCAACAACGTTGGCGCTCCTCCATCAACTTCGTGATGAAATTCTTTAGGGGTGTTAGTCCTCACTTTTCGTCCCTTTTGGTCATTTGATGACAAAGGGGGACCAATTTGAGTTAGTCTTCAAGCGGGTCTATATATATGGGCATTTTTTTGTTAAGTTGTAACTCTCGCTCTTCTGAAATGTTTGTTGATTGAGTTTTAAACTTAAGTCCGGTGGTGACCTGATACTTTTGTCTTGTTTTCTGCATGCTATTTCCTCATATATAATATGCACGTATGCTGAATTATATCAGTCACCACATTTCATCATGCATTTCAAATTCTTCATTCGATATGTTAAATGCGTGTATGAATTACAAGATATAGGGTGAGATATCCATGATTCTACTCTTCAAATGTGCATTGCTTGAAAAGCAAATTCCTCACTATGCACATCTTCAAGGGGAGTTCTTCTATATCTTGCAATCAAATTCCTCAATATTAAGCACTTTCAATTCATATGTTTATCCCCACTGAAAACTTAACCTATATTGTTATCAATCACCAAAAAGGGGGAGATTGTTTGTGCATCTAGTGCCAGTTAGTGATTTTGGTGTATTGAAGACTTATAGGTTAAGGGACTAATATGTTTGTGAGTGTACACAGGTTCTATAAGTCGATGAGGAGTTTGATATTTATAGTGAAAGTCAACCCCTAAAAATGAATGTCTTCGGCTGAAGACTTTGGTTCTCCTGAAGACTTTGAAAGTGAAGAAATTGGTGTGATCGTGAAGACTTGGATATTCATGCGAGGACTATGAAGTGTGAAGACTTCTGTTTTCGTAGTTTCATTTTCTTCTTCTTGAGTCATAGGAAACACCGTACTGTTAAAGGGGGTCGAGGTAATACTAAGGAAACTGATTTCCAAGTGATGCTCATCTAAAAATCCTACACCTACCCAATCCTTCGAGTGAAGCCATTGGAAATCTCATATCAGTTCAGTAAATTTCTTCAGTGACAGAGACGAAGATCTTCTGGTCTCTGAGGAATTTGTTCTGACTGAGGAGTTAGGAATTCGCCAGTGCGAATTGCCTACACAGTGAGGAACATGATAGCCCTGAGGAATTCGAACCTCAAATCCGACCGTTGCTGTGCCACGCGCCAGCTGTCCAAAATACCCTACCACCTAACGGTCATATCATTGAAGCGCATTTATGTCTTATCATGTCGGGCTGTCCCTAGGCTATAAATAGCCGCCCCCTACAACCACTAGCTGGTTGGCTGCTCCAAGAGAAACTAACACTTGTCATTTGAGAGCATCCCATCCTCCGAGGACTTTGAGCGAAAATCATCAAGTGAGGAAAACCCAAATCCCAAACCCAAACCTACAAACCCAAAGTGATTGAGCATCACTGAAGAGATTGTTCCTGTGTGGAACCGACGCTTGTTACCTTTGAGGACGGTGTATCCTCTAGACGGTTAGGCGTCATGGTATGAGCATCCAAGAGGAATTGTGGATCGCCGAGTGACCTAGTCTGTGAAGGTTTGGAAGTCACCTGTGAAGACTTACCACTACTGTTGGGCGAGGTCTGTGTGATCTTAGCTCAAGGAGAATACGGTGAGGACTGTGTGTCCGGGACTGTGTGTCCTCGAGTTTAAATACTCAGCCGCTCCAACCAGACGTACAACTATCACAGCTGTTGGAACTGGTCTACCAAATCATTATCTTCACCAAGCCTACTGGTTCTATTTCCTCAACCCTTTCATTTCCTTAGTTATGTGTTGATGAACCTGATCATTACTGTTTGAAGACTTTGACGAATCTCTAATTCCTCAATCCTATTTCTTCAGTCAATTTGTCTTTGTCCTGCTTATCATGTGTTTACGCTTTCTATACTCTGTGTTAGTCATTCATTTCATCATGATGACTATGTTGTTGCTCTGTTATGCTTATACCTGAGTACTTATTCTGCTGCAAGTAGTTCTTCGGTTAGGAATTTCCTCGCCCTGAAATTCCTCAGTGAAGAATTCATAAAAATCGGCTATTTACGCCCCCTCTAGCCGACGTAACGCACTTTCAATAGCCCTGAGGAATTTGATACTCAAATATACGACCGTTGTTGTGTTAAGCGCTAGCTGTCCCAAAATATCTACCCACGTAACGGTCATATCATTGAAGGGCATTTATGTCTTATCATGTCAGGCTGCTCCCTAGGCTATAAATAGCCGCCCCCTACAACCACTAGTTGGTTGGCTGCTCCGAGAGAAACTAACTGAGGGTATCCGGACAGCCGGACTGTATACATCGTACAGACTATTGAAGCGTGAAGATAAAAGACTCAAGACTTCGGCCCATGTCCGAATGGGACTCTCCTTTGCGTGGAAGGCAAGCTTGGCGATCCGGATATTGTGTTTCCTTCCTTGTAACCGACTCCATGTAAACCCTAGCCCTCTCTGGTGTCTATATAAACCGGAGAGGTTGGACCTTAGAAGGCAGATCACAATTACAATCATACCATCATAGGCTAGCTCCTAGGGTTTAGCCTCTACGATCTCGTGGTAGATCTACTCTTGTACTACTCATATCTTCAATACTAATCAAGCAGGAAGTAGGGTTTTACCTCCATCGAGAGGGCCCGGACCTGGGTAAACATTGTGTCCCTCGCTTGCTGTTACCATCAGCCTAAGACGCACAGATCGGGACCCCCTACCCGAGATCTGCCGGTTTTGACACTGACATTGGTGCTTTCATTGAGAGTTCCTCTATGTCGTTGTTGTAGGGCTTGATGGCGCCTTCAATCGTCAACAACACGGTCCAGGGGGAGACTTTTCTCCCCGGACAGATCTTCGTGTTCGGTGGCTTCGCACTGCGGGCCAATTCGCTTGGCCATCTGGAGCAGATCGATAGCTACTTCCCAGGCCACCAGGTCAGGTTCGGAAACTTGAACTACATAGCGGATATTCATAGAGACTTGATCTTCGACGGATTTAGGCCTGCGCCAGGAGCACCGAACAGTCACGATGAGCACGGCTTAGACCTGTTGTTGGACGAAACTCGGGATATCACCCCTGCAGTGGCCCCGGACCTAAATCCGGAGCAGGCTGCGTCGCCTGAGGACGGAGGGATGGGCCCCGCCCCGCAGGCCGCACACTCATCGGCGGTGGAGCCGAACACAGGTCCCGCCTCTGTGGAAACCTGTGACTCCGGACCCCCGGACTCATATCCGGTTGTTGGTTCCGGTCCGCACACCCTCGAGCCAGCCGAGCCAGGTTCGGCTCCGGTAATGGGGTTTACAGCTGCGGACATCTTCCAGCAATCGCCCTTTCGCGATATGCTGAACTCATTAAAGTCTCTCTCTTTGTCAGGAAGCTATGGTCCGAACTATGTCCGGCTTGAGTGGGAAGCAGGCGACGAAGGAATTCGCTGCCCACCCACCAACCACTTCATTGCCACGGTCGATAATTTAACCGACGTGCTTGATTTCGACTCTGAAGACATCGACGATATGGACAACGATGCAGGAGAATTACAGGAGCCACCGCTCACAGGGCGGTGGACGGCCACCTCCTCATACGATATATACATGGTGGACACTCCGAAGGAAACCAATGGCGACGAGGCAACAGAGGATAACCCCTCAAGGAGAAAAGCAAAGCATGGGCGTCTTCGGCGCCGCTCCAAGCCCCGCCACGTCAACACCGGCCCCGGAGATGAGAGCAATCCGGATGGTGCCGAAGAGGAATACAGCCCCGATCGGCCTACCTTCAAGCAGGCCGGACCAGCCACGGTGGGATACTTGGAGAGGGACAACTATACACCCCCCTCCGAAGACGAGGTAAGCCTCAGCAATGACGAATTCGGCGTGCCTGAAGATCTAGTGGAACAAGTTCACTTCAAGCGCCGGCTCATGGCCACGGCAAGGAGCCTGCAAAGGAAGCAAGAGCAGCTTAAAGCTGACCAAGATTTGCTAGTGGATAGGTGGACCAAGATCCTGGCCACCAAAAAGTAAGGACTCGACCGCCCTAACAAGGGGCATACGCGGCACAACTGGCTACCTCAACCTAAGAAAGAAAACCAAAGGCACACACCCCGACGTCCACACACCACTATGGTCCAAGACAGTAAGAAGGATACACGAAGAGGCATCCTCAAGCCTCGGCGCAATGGTCGTAAACGTCAAGTCAGGGAAGCTGGTGCCAAGTCCAGCAACTCTCAGTCCAGTCAACGGACAAAGAACAGCTCAAGCCTATTCAGCCTAAGCCACACACTCGATGAACCATGTGAAATTCACGGTACTCCTAGAAGGACGGCAAAGCATACCAATAGAGAATGTTGAATCCTCAAAACAAAACGACCGGTTGCGTGTCGGAAACAATGAGGGGAGGCGTCTAGTAAAAGAGACCCCCCATAGCATAAAAGTACGGCTGATCGCCCCCGATCACTCTTACCACATCAATTCAATTGCCGTACCCCTAGACGTAGTAGTCCGGAGGCTCCATAACACACAAAGCCCGCATGGGTACGAAACCACAAAAAACATCTTCTAAAGGATGCCAGGTGCAAAGGCCAAGTTTATTGGCCCACCACCCTAACAGTTGTTTTCGAATCACCAACAAAATGCCAAGCCAAAGAGTAATTCTTCGGCACCTTCCCCTCATACGGTAATTTACCATATGCAAACGGGATGAACCACATTGATCAGATTCCATGTGATAAACCATTAGGCCAACACCGTGTGATACAATCACGCACACGGGCAAGGCCGGACCCCGCCCTTAGAGCGGAAATTCAGCTGCCGGAGTAGCGAGTCGTGCATGCCTATCAAAATTTTGATATGACAGCCAACTATCCGGACACCAACTGAGGAGTCTGTGCTACTTCACGGTATAACGGCTGGGTTCACCAGGGTCCGACCAGGAACCCTTAGACCAACCACAGGAGGACGTTCAGCTGCCTCAAGCATTTGCCTTTACAAACTAACTTCGACGCAGAACAGGATTGGCGGCGTGGAATCAGCCCGGACACACAAGGGCAGGAACACGCAGGTAGAAGGCAGTTCAGATTCACTTTTGATCCACTCACAACCTCCTCCAGTCCGGACATCACAGGTTCCGCCAAAAACACCTCTTTTCATAATCATACATCGTACTCATATGCATAGACATATCATCCTACTACAATGCGTAGACTTAAATAACACTTATCGGTCGTCGCTTACCACTGACGCCTCTTCGCCAAAAACGGCAGCCACACTTCGCATTACGCCCGGTTATGCCAGGGGCTTCACAGTACGGCAATAAAGTCCGACCACCTTTTCGGTCGCTCGGCACCCCAAACTTATAGCACTATATGCATCAGCTCCGAATCATGTCTTGGGTCATTGGTTGGGTTTGCCCGGCTCCCATGTTTTGGTACCTTACGTTCCGTTCTATCGGCTAAGGTAGCGCTGGGAGAACTACTGCGATTGTGTCCCGGTTCTGCCGGACGAGCACCTCAGTAGAGAAAGCCGAAAACTGACTGTCGTGATGCAGCGAGAGCTGGTCATCTGTTCAAGAGGTTGTAAAATCCTTAAAGATTAATTCTGCATAACGCCACTATAAATGCAGAGTGCGACGGATCGGTCTTCCGATCAGGCGCCAATAGAGCCCCTAGTTCGTCCTTCCGAACACTAGGGGCTGCGCCGACCATACTCGAATTCCTATGGCTAAGTGAGAGTACTAAAGCCCTATAGTCCGATTACCTGGTTCATGGTGAGAAACACCTCCTTAAAAGGACCCAACCATGGGATAAAGAGTGTTCATATATGTCCCGAACACCCCCGTATTTCTTACGTGGGGGCAGAAGCCGATGACTGGCCAACTCTCAGGATTTACATACAATAAACAGCCGCACAGGAAGAACATATGTTCAAACAAAACAGGCAATATATAATGCCATTATCCCATATTACAAAAAGCGGCATGAATGCCCTTAGGGAAATATAATGTCTTTGGTACACTTATCCGCCGCAAGGCGGGCCCCCTTCAGTACACCTTCATAGTACAGCTCGAGCTTGCGGTGCTCCTTACCCTCCGGTGGCCCCTCAGTCATCAGCTTCTCCGCGTCAAGCTTCCCCAAATGCACTTTCACACGGGCGAACGCCATGCATGCACCTTCTATACAGACTGATCGCTTGATAGCATCAAGCCGAGGACAGGCGCCCACAATCCACTTCACGAGTCCGAAGTAACTGCTTGGAATTGGCTCCGCAGGCCACAACCGGACAACCAAGTCCTTCATGGCTAGTTCGGTCGCCTGGTGCAGTTCGACCAGCTGCTTCAGCTGATCGATAAAAGGCACCGGATAGTTCGGCGCCAAATACTGCGACCAGAAGTTCCTCTCCGCAGACTTCTTCTCCTCGGTCCGGTAAAATTGGGCGGCATCTGATATGCTGCGAAGCAGATCTGCAAACGCCCCTGTAAAAACAAGAATTCAGCTTGTCGCTTAAGAGTTCTCCCCACTATCATGTAAAAATGGCCATGAATACAACAGGCCTTAGCAGCCGCAACTTTCCGGGCCTCCTAAATGTCCCGTACAGCACCATGGGCTTCTTCCCGAGCATCTTCCGCGGCTTGGAGAGCTTGGGCGAGTTCGGATTCTTTCCCTATTAGACTCTGCTCCAAGCCCTCACTTTTCTTCACAGGCTCCTGGAGCTCCCGCTCAACTGTGATGACCCTGGCCTCGTGTTTTTCATGAAGTGCCTGTTCGGCGGCAGCCTTCTCGTTGGCATCAGCCATAGCCTTCTTCAGTGCCTCATATTCGGCACTCGCTCCTAGGGAATACAACACAAATACTTTTCAATAGGCACAATTACTTATTCGTGCCTAATGCAAGACAATGTTTCGACATACCTTGCTTATCCTCTAATTGCTTCTTCACACGGCCAAGTTCTTCCCCGGCCCGTTCCAGGCTCCGCTTCACTTCGGACACTTCTGCATTATGAGCAGCCGTCTTCTCCATAGACGCCTGTTTTCAAACAAAAAGGTACACGTCATTAACAAAGGTTACAACGAAAAACGAGGATTTGATCCCCTGCCCGGCTCTCTCTCTCTTTCGCCGGACAGTGTATCAGGGGCTACTACTCATACTATGATGACTCCTCCAAAGGTTTGTTAGAAACCATACCTCAAAAGCTTTTATAATGCTGAGGCAGGACTCATTCAGCCCGCTTTCGACAGACTAAATCTTTCCAACCACCGCACCCATGAGGGTCCGATGTTCGTCGACGATAGACGTGTTCTTTAACGCTGTCGATAGACCGCCCGGCGGCTCTGCGTGGATAGAGGTTACCAGTGGAGTAGGCAAACCTCCCTCCATTGAAGGTGGCCGCTCGCCCGATCCTGGAGCCTTAGAGGTCTCCAGGACCTTATCCGGCTGTGGTCCGAACCTGAGACAACCCCCATCGTCGACACGCCGGGGGGCCGCTCCCCCCATGTGTCCGGCTCCAGAGACATGCATCTCCTGCTCTGGGTCTCTTTGAGATGACACCTCGGTGTCGCGCCTGGACTTTGGAGAAGGAGCCTCCGGAGGTGTCTCGCTTGCCATGGCAGCCGAGCTCAACGAATCCTCCGATGAGGACTGTCCGGCAGGAGACCTCACTGGGCTATACGAGATATGGCGACAGTTAAAACTACTGTACCGAGATAGCCCTGGATGCATAGGCGTTTTCGGATTTCGGTTACTTACGATTTTTCCAGGGGCTGGGCCCTGGGATCCCACTCCGGGCAGTTGTCGACAACCGTGGTGGATGCCTCTTGATGGGAACCTCTCCCCCTCTTGGGCGATTTGGCCTCCAGGGACGGGGAATCTGCATGCTTCTTCCCACCTTCAGAGTGAGGCTCGTCCTCCTCTGCTTCCTCCTCTTCGTCTTCGGAAGAGGGATTGTCGCTAGAGTCTTCGAATTTTGAGTCCGAAGCCTCGCGGCGACGGAGGCCACTTAGGGTCTTCTTGACCTTCTTGGAGGCCTCCTTCTTTGGTGCCTCATAAGGCGCGAGAACCAGCATCTTCGTCAGAAGAGGTCCGGCCGGTTCCTCCGGCAGCGGGGCCGGATAATGTGTCCGCTCCACCTTCTTTATCCATCCCTGAGGTCACGATGAAACACGATTAAAATGTCTCCCTCATGACATGCCAACTGAAGCATGGATGGATAGAGCGTGGCTGTAACTTACCGGGCTTGCAGAATGGGATAATTGATACCCACGGTCCTCGGCGGAGCCTGGCCACGATTTGCCGGACTTGAAGAGCACCTTCCAGATATCCTTGTGGGAGGAATCATAGAGCTCCTCAAGGGTTTGGTGCTCGGTTGGGTCGAACTCCCACAGAGTGCAGGCTCGGCGCTGGCAAGGGAGAACCAGGTGAACTAGCATCACCTGGACTACGTCGACAAGTTTGACGTCCTTGTCAACCATGCTCTAAACACGCGTCTAGAGCAGTGATAGCTCATCGGACGAGGACCAGTTCGGGCCCTTCTTGGGCCAGGACGTGAGCCGCAGTGGAGCTCCGGATCTAAACTCAGGAGCTGCAGCCCACTTTTTTGCCGCGTGGTTCGGTGATGTAAAACCACTGCTGCTGCCACTCCTTGACGGAGTCGATGAAGGCGCCCTTCGGCCAAACGGCCTTGGGCATCTTGCTCACCATGGCGCCGCCGCACTTGGCGTGTTCGCCACTCACCACCCTGGGCTTCACATTGAAAATCTTCAGCTACAGGCCGAAGTGAGGCAAAACCCGGAGAAAGGCCTCGCACACGACGATGAACCTCGAGATATTGAGAAAAGAGTTGGGGAAAAGATCATGAAAATCAATCACATAGTAATACATGACTCCACAGACTAATGGGTGGAGAGGAAACTCGAGCCTGCGGACGAAGTGGGGAAGGAACACGACTCTCTCGTGAGGCTCCAGAGTGGGGACAACCTGTCCCGCCGGTGGAAGATGGTGGCCGATCTTTTTGGCCAGATACCCGGCTTCCCGGAGCTTCTTGATATCCTTCTCCCGGACGGCAGAGGCCATCCATCTGCCTCCAGCTCCGGATCTGGACATCTTTGGAAAACCTCTCTTCGATGGAAAAGAAGAGTGCTTGGGCGTTAGGGCTCGAACAGAGGGGAATGAGCTAGCGGAAGGAGAAGGCGTGGGTCAAGAGGAAGAGACCTTATCTCTTTATAGAAACGGTAAAAGCTCTTTTGCGCCTCCCCACTGGCCTGGTGGAACCCGCTCACCTCCCACTTGCCATGATTAGCGGTGTGGTTGGGTTACCCATACCCATATTGATAAGAATCCCGTGATAAGGGGACACGATCTCTGCTTTGACAAGACGTGTCAAGGAAACCGCTTCGCAATATGCGTTGTGGCTGGTTGTAGGAAAACGGCTCAAATAAAGACCCGACTTTAATGACATGTCACGTTGTCTAAAAAGTTGTCAGCAGATTGCATTTGTGAAATATCATTTTCTCTCTACAGCGGTATGTGAAGATCATTTTGCGGATCCGGACACGGTCTACGTGTTCGATAATTACTTTGGAGTATTCAGAGAAGGAACCCGCCTTGCAATGCCGAAGACAAGACTGCGCGCCGGACTCATCGTCATTGAAGCCTGGTTCAGGGGCTACTGAGAGAGTCCTGGATTAGGGGGTATCCGGACAGCCGGACTGTATACATCATCCAGACTATTGAAGCATGAAGATAAAAGACTCAAGACTTCGGCCCGTGTCCGGATGGGACTCTCCTTTGCGTGGAAGGCAAGCTTGGCGATCCGGATATTGTGTTTCCTTCCTTGTAACCGACTCCATGTAAACCCTAGCCCTCTCCGGTGTCTATATAAACCGGAGAGGTTGGACCTTAGAAGGCAGATCACAATTACAATCATACCATCATAGGCTAGCTCCTAGGGTTTAGCCTCTACGATCTCGTGGTAGATCTACTCTTGTACTACTCATATCTTCAATACTAATCAAGCAGGAAGTAGGGTTTTACCTCCATCGAGAGGGCCCGGACCTGGGTAAACATTGTGTCCCTCGCTTGATGTTACCATCAGCCTAAGACGCACAGATCGGGACCCCCTACCCGAGATCTGCTGGTTTTGACACCGACATTGGTGCTTTCATTGAGAGTTCCTCTGTGTCGTCGTTGTAGGGCTTGATGGCGCCTTCAATCGTCAACAACACGGTCCAGGGGGAGACTTTTCTCCCCGGACAGATCATCGTGTTCGGTGGCTTCGCACTACGGGCCAATTCGCTTGGCCATCTGGAGCAGATCGATAGCTACGCCCCCGGCCACCAGGTCAGGTTCGGAAACTTGAACTACATAGCGGATATTCGCAGAGACTTGATCTTCGACGGATTTAGGCCTGCGCCAGGAGCACCGAACAGTCATGATGAGCACGGCTTAGACCTGCTGTTGAACGAAACTCGGGATATCACCCCCGCAGTGGCCCCGGACCTAAATCTGGAGCAGGCTGCGTCGCCTGAGGACGGAGGGATGGGCCCCGCCCCGCAGGCCGCACACTCATCGGCGGTGGAGCCGAACACAGGTCCCGCCTCTATGGAAACCTGTGATTCCGGACCCCCGGACTCATATCCGGTTGTTGGTTCTGGTCCGCACACCCTCGAGCCAGCCGAGCCAGGTTTGGCTCCGATAATGGGGTTTACAGCTGCGGACATCTTCCAGCAATCGCCCTTTCGCGACATGCTGAACTCATTAAAGTCTCTCTCTTTGTCAGGAGGCTATGGTCCGAACTATGTCCGGCTTGAGTGGGAAGCAGGCGACGAAGGAATTCGCTGCCCACCCACCAACCACTTCATTGCCACGGTCGATAATTTAACCGACGTGTTTGATTTCGGCTCTGAAGACATCGACGATATGGACAACGATGCAGGAGAATTACAGGAGCCACCGCTCACAAGGCGGTGGACGGCCACCTCCTCATACGATATATACATGGTGGACACTCCGAAGGAAACCAATGGCGATGAGGCAACGGAGGATAACCCCTCAAGGAGAAAAGCAAAGCATGGGCGTCTTCGGCGCCGCTCCAAGCCCCGCCACGTCAACACCGGCCCCGGACTATTGAAGCATGAAGATACAAGACTCAAGACTTTGGCCTGTGTCCGGATGGGACTCTCCTTTGCGTGGAAGGCAAGCTTGGCGATCCGGATATTGTGTTTCCTTCCTTGTAACCGACTCCATGTAAACCCTAGCCCTCTCCGGTGTCTATATAAATCGGAGAGGTTGGTCCTTAGAAGGCAGATCACAATTACAATCATACCATCATAGGCTAGCTCCTAGGGTTTAGCCTCTACGATCTCGTGGTAGATCTACTCTTGTACTACTCATATCTTCAATACTAATCAAGCAGGAAGTAGGGTTTTACCTCCATCGAGAGGGCCCGAACCTGCGTAAACATTGTGTCTCTCGCTTCCTGTTACCATCAGCCTAAGACGCACAGATCGGGACCCCCTACCCGAGATCCGCCGGTTTTGACACCGACACTAACACTTGTCATTGAGAGCACCCCATCCTCCGAGGACTTTGAGTGAAATTCATCAAGTGAGGAAAACCCAAACCCAAACACCTACAAACCCAAAGTGATTGAGCATCACTGAGGGGATTGTTCTTGTGTGGATCCGACGCTTGTTACCTTTGAGGACTGTGCATCCTCCAGACGGTTAGGCGTCATGGTCTAGAGCATCCAAGAGGAAATTGTAGATCACCGAGTGACCGAATCTGTGAAGGTTTGGAAGTCACCTGAAGACTTACCACGAGTCATTTTGTGAGGTCTGTGTGATCTTAGCTCAAGGAGAATATGGTGAGGACTGTTTGTCCTGAGGTTTAAATACCTAGCCGCTCCAACCAGACGTACGACTGTCATAATAGTTCGAACTAGTCTACCTAATCATCGTCTTCACTAAGCTACTGGTTGTATTTCCTCAACCCTTTCATTTCATCATTCATGTGTTGTTGTACTTGATCGTTACTGTTTAAAACTTTGACTGAAGACGTTCTCAATTTCCTCAATCCCAATTCGTCAGCCACTTTGTCTTCATCCTGCTTATCCTGTTTACACGCTACTTGTCCTCTGTGTATGTTTCATTTCATCATGATGACTGTGCTACTGTTCTGTTATGCATGCATCTGAGTACTTATTCCACTACTTGTAGTTCATGACTTAGGAAATTCCTCAAGTTGAATATCCTCAGTGACAAATTTGTAAAAATCGCCTATTCACCCCCCTCTAGTCGACTTAACGCACTTTCACAATTGCTTTTTTCCTCTTGCAGTTGGGTTCGGTCGACGAAGACTCCACCGGCTCGCTCTGGCACGGCACCCCCACAAACGGCCTCCTGTAGATGCTCGATCCTTCAATCTCTGGTGGACGCTCCATCTTGGATCGATACTCCCACCACTGCTGCCTCACGATCGATTCGGTGAATCTGTTTGCTCCATGGCCCAGAGGAGCAGCTCTATGTACTCCCGCGTGACTCCCTTCAGGAGTATCACCGGCTTTTCGCTCTGTTGCAGATATTTGGCCATCGATGTCGCCATCACCACTAGTTGGTCCTTGTTGTCAAACCAAGAATGTATCTCCAATATCCCAGCTAGCTTCATAGGGTCGCCGTCTGCGATCCTCACGTATCGGTTGTACTCCTCCATCGGTCTACTTCTCCACAACACATTCACTCGCCGACGAAGGTTTTTGAATGGAAGAGGAGAGGAGTGGCACTAGTTTTGGATTAGAACGGGAGAGGAGCGGCGCTGGTTTTTGATTGGAACAGGAGAGGAGGGCGGTGGTTTTGAAATGGAAGAGGAGAGGAGCGGCGCTAGATTTAGATTGGAACAGGAGAGGAGCGGCGGTGGTTTAATAGGAGAGGAGCGGCACTGGTCTTCGAAGTATTTTTCTGTTTTGCATATTTTGGGTCAAATTTTGACCATGTACTGTATTTGACAAGCAAAATGTGAATGCATGTAACCAAAAATTGTATCATTTGGTTCGTATATGAATGTAGTTTCAAATTATAATATTTTTGCAACATATAACATATATTTTATTTGTGAAAATCATGGTCAAATATGACCCATAATAAAAGGGAGACTAGTTAATGTGGGGTTGCTTTCTTAATTGAAGGGTAAATTGATTTTGATTTTGATGCAGTCACAGCATGCCAGCCCTCTCGTCCAATCCTAAATCGCTGCCGGACGCTCCTATCCCTCTTCTCCATTGCAAAACCACCTCCTCTCCTCTCCATCATCTCCATTCCAAAACCACCTTCTCGCCTCTCCCTCTTCTCCATTACAAAACCACCCCCTCTCCTCTCCATCTTCTCCATTGCAAAACCACTGTCTCGCCTCTCCATCTTCTCCATTGCAAGACCACCATCTCGCCTCTCCCTCTTCTCCATTGCAAAACCACCTCCTCTACTATCCATCTTCTCCATTGCAAAGCCACTGTCTTGCCTCTCCATCTTCTCCATTGCAAGACCACTGTCTCTCCTCCCATCTTCCGAAGCTAGCACCGGACCTCTTAGAAGGAAATCTATGGAGAGGATGCATCAGTGAATTGGGCAGATCACCGGCAGCGACCAGACAAAGTTAGCTAGGTTGAAGGAGATCCTTACTTGGTTTGACAACGAGTGGAAGATTTCGAGGACGGTGAGGGCCATGTGGCAATGTATGTGAAAGAGCGAGACGGCGGCGATGAGGGCAGCGATGTACTCCTCGGTGGCAGTCACGTCGCAGTCCTTCGAGTTCATTGAGTATCTCCTCTGGGCGATGGAGTAGACATATTCGCCCGAGGTGAAAGTCAGGCGGAGGTGGTGGGTGTACAGGTCGAAGGTCGAGCATCCAGAGGATAACCAATCGATCGAGTACGGTGTGCCATTCGTGAGGGTGCAGAGCCCGCCGGTTCCACAAGAGTATTCGTTCTCCAACCGCAAGAGGAGGCCGGATGGCACGACGTCGCTTCCCCGTCGTTCTCCACGGTTCCCTCGACGCTCGCCTCGTTTCAACGGTAGCGGTAGGGTTTAAGGTGAGCTTCGCACTAACCTAATCTTCCATCTGCTCATGCTTACAATCAGTGTGACGGATAATGAAAATCATGCTTACAATCAGTCCCGGAGTACTATGACACCATAAAATAGCTCTAGACCAAAAACTAAGTGGTGACACTATGTACAAATAAAGAAAAATAGATTGGTGCTTCTTTCAAAAAAGAGTACTCACTACAAAAGTGCCAATATAAGCTACTAGTATTTGGTTAGAGGATTTGCTGCCGAGAAAGATCCGTCCACAGAGAGCGCCAGACATCCCAGTAGTGGTGGTGGATGCCAATTGATGAGGACAGCAATACCATTGTTACACCCACAGCCCCTACTACTACATATACTGGACCACTTACTAGAGCTCGCGCACGCAAATTAAATTATCAGGTACTTTCCTTTCTTGGTAATGATTCTAATGTTCATGAGAATATGATGCTGCCTAAATTGGATACATTTGTTTTGCTTACAAATGAAGGGTCTGGCATGGATAAGAGGGATAAACACTAGAGCAAGACCAAGCATGGAGATGATGGCATGCGCACGGGGAACAGGAACGGAGTTACAAGTGATGATTTCAGGACTTTGAAGCCACCATAATGAGTGCGTGAAGCCTTGGACGAAATACACAAGATGCCACTTCATAAATTTCGTCCAGAGGCTATTCTAGGTGCTACATCACCTTATTATTGGGCCAGGCCCATGTAATTTCGAAATACATAAGTATAGGCTGTTTTTAGAGTCCGTATGTCTGGGGAAACAAGAGATAGGGTTGGTTTCGGACCCCTCCCCATAGGGCCACGAAATTCCCCCCTCTTCCTCCATATATACAACCCTTAGGGCATCGTTTAGACTTCGGGTTTTGTCTAGATTAAAAGTTCGCCATAGCTGCAACTTTGCGTACTTCGTTTGTGTTCAACGACCAGAAAAAGGTGTCACAGAACCCCACCTTCATTAATAAAGCTTTCCTCTTTTATTCGCAATATCCAGATTGCAATCTCAGTTTCTTGCTTGTTCTTCGTTTGCTCGCAGGAAATAGACCCTCGTGGTCAGGTTGATCGTGCTCCGGCGTGGTCAATAACCCCTCGGAAGTTGGTTTAGCGATTGCTATGGCGCGGCGTCTTCGCACGTTCTTAGTCGGATCGTCAAAGTCGACTCCCACAAAAAAGATAGCTATCTCATCGAAACATCGGGACACCTTCGCCTATATCAAGTGGTATCAGATTTCCAGGTTGCTCGGTGAAATTTTCCAGTTTTTCATAGTTTAGATCGAGTCTGTTCTGCATATCTACAGTCCACAAAAAAGCCAAAAAAAATTAGGGTTAGTTCATCATATCCGAACCAATCTGAGCCCTTGCATAATCTTTTTAGTGTTTTGCTTTGTTGAATTTGCGGTTTCATCATCGTGTCGAGTTTCTGGTCTTAGCGTCTAGTTACCTTAGAGTTTCGAGTTTTGGTCACAGGTTTTCACGTTGCCGCCACACCATCGTCATCGCCACCGCCATATACCATCACCAAATTTCCGCTGCCAATCTGAGTCCATATACATCCACCTCATATCCGCCACCAATCCGAGTCATATACATCCATCAGGTCACCATCACGCCAATCCGAGTCCACCTCCACCATAGATTCGCCACCAGTCGGTGCTCCACCGCCCATCATATACCGTCATCGCCCATCCGAGTTCCACCAGATTCATCTCCGCCACCAGTCCTAGTCCGGGTCCCGTATTTGTTCCTTTATTTTCGAGTTCCCGATCACGTGATACTACGAGTCATGACCAAGTCGGACTCCCCAACTTCTGTGCTACCCGCAGTAGAAAAATAGTTCCAAACTCAAAAAAACTAAGTTTGGAAAATTTTGGCTAGGCTGTTTTTAGACCATTTGTAGACTTTTTTGAAAAAAAAATTGTTGCGGAGCAAAAAAACAAGGAAAAAAGTGAAAAAAAGGTGAAAAAAAAGAAAAAATATTCAGAGTGTGCTCCTCCCTTGATTACGTGCCGCGCCGTGATTTTGTTAGTGTTCTAGGTTCGCGTCTCTAGTACGGTCTAGCCTAGGACCAGCACAGTACCGTCGTTGAGCGTTTTTCAACTTCGCATCTCTGAATTGATTATTGCTGACCCTTTTTGCTACCATATTATAAGCCTTCCCAGCTCCACATACATCTACGTCATGCGTTTGACTCATCCAAGCTTTGAGAGTTTTGACTACAACGGTTGCCAATCACCACCTGCTGCTTGGTAAGAACTGGTAAGAATTTGAGATTCGCTTGACGGATTTGTGAGTTTCCACAACACCACATCCACATCCTAGTAGTCTATAGGATCATATTCTTGTCTTTTTCTCTTGCTGCTAACCATGGCAGGATCACAAGCCGATGAGACTGACTGGGAGAGCATGACGAACAAAGCATTATATGATAAGTTTCAGCAAATGATGAGTGGACAGGTGGAAGATGTGCTAAACAGATTTGAAGAGGCCATGGAAAAGATAGATGGCATTGAGAAGGCGTTCGAAACAAAGCTCGATAACAAGTTTAATGAATTCCTCGTGCGTCTTCCACAACCACCGCCCGCTGCACCTGTCGCACATCTACAGCAACAACAACAACAACAACAACAACAACAACAACAACAACAACAACAACAACAACAACATCGCCTTCCAAATCAAGTGGGACGAGCAGTGCGCGTTCCCCTTGAGCCTGGTCAAAATTCTGGTGCCGCTGTACCTACTGTTGATGCTTTTGTAGCTCCTGCTGCTACTGCAGAGGTGGAGGACCACTACAAGGATGAGGTTGATCAAAATCAGAACTATGTGCAACCACTAGCACCACCACCACCAGGTCGTCCTCATGCATATCATCTCAACGGTAGGGCTTCACCACCACCTGAGGTACGAGATCATGACCATCTTCCTAAACTAAAATTAAATATTCCACCATTTGAGGGTAGATATGTTCCTGATATATATCTAACTTGGGAGTTAGAAACTGAACAACATTTTACATGTTTACAATATCCTGAGGAGAGACGTGTTCCTGCTGCTGTTTGTGCTTTCACTAGTTTTGCATGTGTTTGGTGGTCTGAACATTGTAGATTATATCATGTTCCAGCTACTTGGGCTGCTTGGAAAACTGCTATGCGTACTCGTTGGGTTCCACCATATTATCAACGTGAATTGCTTCAAAAATTGCAGCGTTTAAGACAAGGAAAAAATTCTGTAGAAGAATATTATCAGGAATTACAAACTGGCATGATTAGATGTGGTATTGTTGAGGAGAATGAAGCTATGCTTGCACATTTTATGGGTGGATTAAATAGAGACATTCAGACCATTCTAGAGTATAAGGAGTATTATAATATCACTCGTTTATTCCATCTTGCTTGTAAAGCTGAACGTGAAGTGCAGGATCGACAGGCATTGGCGCGAACTAACTTTTCTGCAGGTCGACCTTCATCATGGACACCACATGCATCCTCTACTTCCACTGCACTAGCACCTCCATCAGGTGCCACCTCCAGCCGTGATACAAGAAAGCAGGCACAACCACCACTATCTTCTAAGAGCACACCTGGCGGGCCTGCACAGAGCTCTTCTTCTTCCATGGCATCAACAAGGCACACAAGTGATATTATTTGTCGTCATTGTAAGGGAAGAGGTCATTATGTGAGAGAATGCAAATCTCAGCGTGTGATGATTACTACTGAGGATGGTGGGTATGAGTCTGCTAGTGACTATGATGAGGAGACTTTGGCTCTTATTACACGTGAAGAACACGTTGGAGATGATTCTAATCATGAGACGCAATACATGCCTCCTGAAGACGCTGACAGGTATGAATGTTTAGTCCCTCAATGTGTTTTGAGTGTGGAGGTCACACAAGCTGAGCAAAATCAGAGGCATAATTTGTTCCATACAAAGGGAGTTGTGAAGGAACGTTTTGTTCGTGTCATCATAGATGGAGGGAGCTACAACAACTTGGCTAGCATTGAGATGGTGGAGAAGTTCTCTCTCACCACAAGACCACATTCACATCCTTACTATATCTAATGGTTCAACAACAACAGCAAGGTTAAGGTAACATGTACTGTTCATGTGCATTTTAGTATTGCTACATATGCTGATTTTGTTGATTGTGATGTGGTACCCATGCAAGAATGTTCCTTATTACTTGGTAGACAATGGCAATTTGATAAAAACTCTGTACATCATGGTAGAAACAATCTGTATACTCTTGTTCATAAGGATAAACATATTACTTTGCTTCCTATGTCTCCTGATTCTATTTTGGAAGATGATATTAATAGAGCTAGTAAAGCAAAACAGGAGCAAAATAAGAGTGAAATCAGATTGTGGCAAAAGAATTTGAGCAACAAATGAAGCCTAATAATAAACCATCTAGTGTTGCTTCTGAAATTAAATTGAAAAGTGCATGTTTACTTGCCACCAATTCTGATATTGATGAGCTACATTTCAGCAAATCTGTTTGCTATGCTTTTGTGTGCAAAGAGGCATTATTTTCATTCGAGGACGTGTCTTCCTCTTTGGCTCCTGCTATCACTAACATTTTGCAGGAGTTCGCTGACGCCTTTCCACAAGACGTGCCACCGGGATTACCACCTATTCGCAGGATTGAGCATCAAATTGACTTAATTCCCGGTGCTTCACTACCAAACCGTGCGCCGTACCGTACCGTACAAACCCAGAGGAGAGGAAGGAGATTATGCGTCAAGTACAAGAGCTACTCGACAAAGGTTATATACGTGAATCCCTTAGTCCTTATGTTGTTCCTGTCATTTTAGTGCTGAAATAGGATGGTACATCGTGTATGTGTGTTGATTGTAGAGGCATTAATAATATTACTATCCGTTATCGTCATCCTATTCCTAGGCTATATGATATGCTTGATGAATTGAGTGGCTCTACAATATTCTCCAAAGTTGATTTGCATAGTGGATACCATCAAATTTGTATGAAATTGGGAGATGAATGGAAAACAACATTTAAAACTAAGTTTGGATTATATGAGTGGTTAGTCATGCCTTTTGGGTTAACTAATGCACCTAGTACTTTCATGAGATTAATGAATGAAGTTTTGTGTGCTTTTATTGGACGATTTGTGGTAGTTTACTTTGATGATATATTGATTTATAGCAGATCTTTGGAGGAACATTTCGAACATTTACGTGATGTTTTCATTGCTCTACGTGATGCACATTTGTTTGGTAACCTTGGGAAGTGCATGTTTTGCACCGACCGAGTATCTTTTCTTGGCTATGTTGTTACTCCACAGGGAATTGAAGTTGATAAAGCCAAGATTGAAGCTATTGAGAGTTGGCCGTAGCCCAAAACGGTCACACAAGTGAGGAGTTTTCTTGGACTCGCTTGTTTCTATAGGCGTTCTGTGAGGGATTTTAGCACCATTGCTGCACCTCTCAATGAGCTTACAAAGAAGGATGAGCCTTCTATTTGGGGCATTGATACGTCTCCAACGTATCTACTTTTCCAAACACTTTTGCCCTTGTTTTGGACTCTAATTTGCATGATTTGAATGAAACTAACCTGGACTCACGTTGTTTTCAGCAGAACTGCCATGATGTTGTTTTATGTGTAGAAAAGAAAAGTTCTCGGAATGTCCTGAAAATCCACGGAGGCACTTTTTGGAAAATATAAAAAATACTAGCGAAAGAATCAAGACCAGGGGCCCCACACCCTGTCCACGATACAGGGGGCGCGCCCCCTCCCCCTGGGCACGCCCCCCTATCTCGTGGGCCCCCTGGACCTCCACCGACCTCAACTCCAACTCCATATATTCACGTTCAGGGAGAAAAAATTAGAGAGAAAGTTTCATCGCGTTTTACGACACGGAACCGCCGCCAAGCCCTAATCTCTCTCGGGAGGGCTGATCTGGAGTCAGTTCGGGGCTCCGGAGAGGGGGGGTTCGTCGCCGTCGTCATCATCAACCATCCTCCATCACCAATTTCATGATGCTCACTGCCGTGCGTGAGTAATTCCATCGTAGGCTTGCTGGACGGTGATGGGTTGGATGAGATCTACCATGTAATCAAGTTAGTTTTGTTAAGGGTTTGATCCCTAGTATCCACTATGTTCTGAGATTGATGTTGCTATGACTTTGCTATGCTTAATGCTTGTCACTAGGGCTCGAGTGCCATGATTTCAGATCTGAACCTATTATGTTTTCATGAATATATGTGTGTTCTTGATCCTATCTTGCAAGTCTATAGTCAACTATTATGTGTTATGATCCGACAACCCCGAACTGACAATAATCGGGATACTTCTCGGTGATGACCGTAGTTTGAGGAGTTCATGTATTCACTATGTGCTAATGCTTTGTTTCGGTTCTCTATTAAAATGGGGCCTTAATATCCCTTAGTTTCCGCTAGGACCCCGCTGCCACGGGAGGGTAGGACAAAACATGTCATGCAAGTTCTTTTCCATAAGCACGTATGACTATTTACGGTATACATGCCTACATTACATTGATGAACTGGAGCTAGTTCTGTGTCACCCTATGTTATAGCTATTACATGAGGAGTCACATCCGACATATTTATCTATCACTGATCCATTTCCTACGAGCTTTTCACATCTTGTGCTTCGCTTATTTACTTTTCCGTTGCTACTGTTACAACTACTACAAAACCCAAAAATATTACTTTTGCTACCGTTACCTTTATTATCATATTACTTTGCTACTAAAACTTTGCTGCGGATACTAAGTTATCCAGGTGTGGTTGAATTGACAACTCAACTGCTAATACTCAAGAATATTCTTTGGCTCCCCTTGTGTCGAATCAATAATTTTGGGTTGAATACTTTACCCTCGAAAGTTGTTGCGATCCCCTACACTTGTGGGTTATCAAGACTAATTTCTGGCGCCGTTGCCAGGGAGCATAGCTCTATTCTCTGAGTCACTTGGGATTTATATCTGTTGATCACTGAGGGAGTTCCGTACTAGGGGGTGTCCGGATAGCCGAACTATCATCATCGGCCGGACTCCAAGACTATGAAGATACAAGATTGAAGACTTCGTCCCGTGTCCGGATGGGACTTTCCTTGGCGTGGAAGGCAAGCTTGGCGATGCGGATATGTAGATTTCCTACCATTGTAACCGACTCTGTGTAACCCTAGCCCTCTCCGTTGTCTATATAAACCGGATGGCTTTAGTCCATAGGACGAACAACAATCATACCATAGGCTAGCTTCTAGGGTTTAGCCTCCTTGATCTCATGGTTGATCCACTCTTGTAACACACATCATCAATATTAATCAAGCAGGACGTAGGGTTTTACCTCCATCAAGAGGGCCCGAACCTGGGTAAAACATCGTGTCCCTTGTCTCCTGTTACCATCCACCTAGACGCACAGTTCGGGACCCTCTACCCGAGATCCGCCGGTTTTGACACCGACATTGCTGCTTTCATTGAGAGTTCCTATGTGTTGTTACCAATAGGCTCGATGGCTTCTTCGACCATCATCAACGACGCAGTCCAGGGTGAGACCTTTCTCCCGGGACAGATCTTCGTATTCGGCGGCTTTGCACTGCGGGCCAATTCGCTTGGCCGTCTGGAGCAGATCGAAAGCTACGCCCCTGGACGTCAGGTCAGATTTGGAAGTTTGAACTTCACGGCTGACATCCGCGGGGACTTGATCCTCGATGGATTCGAGCCACAGCCGAGCGTGCCGCACTGTCACGGCGAGCATGATTTAGCTCTGCAGCCGGACAGTACCCTGGAGGCCGCACTCGAGCCCGCTCCGGTCATCAATTCGGAGACGGCGGCGCAGGTCGAGGACGGATGGCTAGACACCGCCTCGGGAGCTGCAACCTCTACGGCGATAGAGCCGAACAATGACCCTGTCCCTCACGAAGCCCGTGACTCCGAGGCGCCGGACTCCTTGCCGGACTCCGAACCTCCCGCGCCCCCTCCAATTGAATCCGATTGGGCGCCGATCATGGAGTTCATCGCAGCGGACATCTTTCAACTCTCACCTTTTGGCGACATCTTGAGTTCGCTAAAGTATCTCTCGTTATCAGGAGAGCCCTGGCCGGACTGCGGTCAGGACGGTTGGGATGCGGACGATGAAGAAATTCAAAGCCCACCCACCACCCACTTGGTAGCCGCTGTCGACGATCTAACCGACATGCTCGACTACGACTCCGAAGACATCGACGGTATGGATGAAGATGCCGGAGACGACCAAGAACCAGCGCCTACTGGGCACTGGAAAGCCACCTCATCATATGACATATACATGGTGGATATCCCAAAGGATGGGAATGGCGAAGAAACAGCGGAGGACGACCCCTCCAAGAAGTAGCCCAAGCGCCGGCGTCAGCGGCGCCGCTCTAAATCCCGCCACAGCAAGAATGAAGACTCCGGCACCAGAGATAATAATACACCGGACAATGCCGAAGACAACCCACTCCAGCAAGATGCAGCGCAGGAGGACAGAGACGCCAGCCCTCATGAGAGAGCGGCAGAAGAAGAGGTAGAGGATTATATGCCTCCCTCCGGAGACGAGGCAAGCCTCGACGATGATGAATTCGTCATGCCTGAGGATCCCGTCGAGCAAGAGCATTTTAAACGCAGGCTTATGGCCACGGCGAACAGCCTCAAGAAAAAGCAGCAACAGCTTAGAGCTGATCAAGATCTGCTAGCCGACAGATGGACTAAAGTCCTTGCGACCGAAGAGCATGAGCTCGAACGCCCCTCCAAAAGCTACCTTAAACGCAAGCTGCTCCCCCGATTAGAGGAGGAAGCGTATGAACCCGCATCACTAGGAGACAATACGGCTGACCGACCACCCCGTGGTCACGACAGAGAGGCCTCTAGGCCCTTCACTAGACCCGTACCCCGGCATCGCTCGAAAAGCACAAGGCCATAGGGGAACGCTTCGGACTTGCGAGATATATTGGAGGATAAGGCAAGACAATCAAGATCGATCTATGGATCGCGTGGGTGCCCCACGGTACGTGACGACAGCCGTCACGCCGGACACAGTAAGTCTGGCCAGGTCGAACAAAACAGACAAAGTTCTTTTGAGCTCCGTCGTGATATCGCCCAGTACAGAGGCGCCGCACACCCACTATGCTTCACAGATGAAGTAATGGATCATCAAATCCCCGAAGGGTTTAAACCCGTGAATATCGAATCTTACGATGGCACAACAGACCCCGCGGTTTGGATCGAAGACTATCTTCTTCACATCCACATGGCCCGCGGTGACGATCTTCACACCATCAAATATCTCCCCCTCAAGCTTAAAGGACCAGCCTGGCATTGGCTTAACAGCTTGCCAGCAGAGTCAATTGGGAGTTGGCAAGACCTAGAAGCCGCATTCCTCGATAACTTCCAAGGCACGTATGTGCGACCACCAGACGCTGATGACCTAAGCCACATAATTCAGGAGCCAGACGAATCGGCCAGACAATTCTGGACACGCTTCTTAACCAAGAAAAAACAAATCGTCGACTGTCCGGATGCGGAGGCCCTCGCGGCCTTCAAGCATAACATCCGCGACGAGTGGCTTGCCCGGCACTTGGGACAGGAAAAGCCGAAATCCATGGCAGCCCTCACATCACTCATGACCCGCTTCTGCGCGGGTGAGGATAGTTGGCTAGCACGCAGCAACAACCTCAGCAAAAATTCTAGCAGTCCGGATTTCAAGGACCGAAATGGCAGGTCGCGTCGTAACAAAAACAAGCGCCGCATCAACGGCGACAATAGTGAGGATACGACAGTCAATGCCGGATTCAGAGGCTCTAAACCCGGTCAGCGGAAAAAGCCATTCAAAAGAACTACTCCGGGTCCGTCCAATTTGGACCGAATACTCGACCGCTTGTGCCAGATACACGGCACCCCCAAAAAACCAGCCAACCACACCAACAGGGACTGTTGGATATTCAAGCAGGCAGGCAAGTTAATTGCCGAAAACAATGACAAGGGGCTGCATAGCAATGACGAGGAAGAGACCCGACCGCCGAACAATAGAGGACAGAAGGGTTTCCCCCCATAGGTGCGGACGGTGAACATGATATACGCAATGCACATACCCAAAAGGGAGCGGAAGCGTGCACTCAGGGATGTATACGCGATGGAGCCAGTCGCCCCGAAGTTCAATCCATGGTCCTCCTGCCCGATCACTTTTGACCAAAGGGACCACCCCACCAGCATCCGCCACGGCAGATTCGCCGCATTGGTCTTAGACCCAATCGTCGATGGATTTCACCTCACCAGAGTCCTGATGGACGGCGGCAGCAGCCTGAACCTGCTCTATCAGGATACAGTGCGCAAAATGGGCATAGACCCCTCAAGGATTAAACCTACCAAGACGACCTTTAAAGGCGTCATACCAGGTGTAGAAGCCAATTGTACAGGCTCAGTTACACTGGAAGTGGTCTTCGGATCCCCGGATAACTTCCGAAGTGAGGAGTTAATCTTCGACATAGTCCCGTTCCGCAGCGGCTATCTTGCCTTGCTCAGACGTACCGCGTTTGCAAAGTTCAACGCGGTGCCGCACTACGCATACCTCAAGCTCAAGATGCCAGGCCCTCGAGGAGTCATCACGGTCAATGAAAACACTAAACGTTCTCTCCGAACGGAGGAACATACAGCGGCTCTCGCGGCAGAAGTACAATGCAGCCTCTTAAGGCAATTCTTGAGTCCGGCCGTTAAGCGGCCGGACATAGCTAAGCCCGCCAGGAGTAACCTACAACAAGACCACCTGGCACGTTCCGAGCACGCATAGCAGTGCGGCCCCAACCCTAGCCCCTGCAAAACATCAAAACAGGTCCTTCGCATACACCATTACGCTCTGAAGATACCATGGGCATGGGGAGAGGGGCACGACCATGATAAGCCCAGACTGCGGCTCAACCACACCAGGGGCTCTCAAGTGTGTCATTCTTTTTTTCTTTTTACCTTTTATTTTTTACCCGCAGGACTCCGTTCGTCAGAGGCCCTGTCCGGCAACAGACCTGCCGAACTCACGATGCAACAGCCAGGGAAGGATAAAGGCTACAACGAATATACAGGTGGTCTCCATTACGAGCATTTTTATACACCAATCCGCAGCCTACCCTGGAGGAGGACATGTCTAACAGTCCCATCCCTTGCTTATCGCACTATTTGTATCGTTCTGCATTCATAGCAGCACTTATTGAATAAAACAATGCAGCACCTTTTTGCTTATAATTGCATTTCTTTTTCATACATATGTTCATTGACGACATGTCGCATCCGTACACTTTGGTACGGTTAAAACACACCAGGGGCTTATGTTTCCCGCATCATGGTGTGATAAGTCCGAACACTTTCACAAGTGCGGCACCCCGAACTTATAGCATTATATGCATCGGCTCCGAATCATGTCTTGGGTCAATAGTAGGGTTTGCCCGGCTCCCATGTTTTGGTACCTTACGTTCCGTTGTATCGGCTAAGGTAGCACTGGGAGAACCACTGCGATTGCGCCCTAGTTGAGCTGGGTTAACGCCTCAGTGGAGAAAGCTAAAACTGACCATCATGATGAGGCGAGAGCCGGTCGCTGTTCGAGAGGTTTTTGCGAGTCCTTAAAGACTTATGCCGCTTAGAGCGAGGAGCCGGATCTTGTCCGGCCCAGGCATGGATAGCGCCCCAAATTCGGACTTCCGAAGATTAGGGGCTTTGCCGAAATTTAAAATTATAGAATTCTATGGCTAAGTGAGAGTGTTCAAGCATTATAAGTCCGGTTGCCTTGTTCGCTGTGTTGAGCGTCTCCCTAGATGGACCCAAAAATGGGAACAAGAGTGCTCAAGTTATCCCGAACACCCCAGCACTCGTGGCATGGAGGCTGAAGCCGACGACTTGCCATCTCTCAGATTTGATAAACAGCCGCACAGAAGGTAATATTTTAAATTAACAAGCGCTGCTTAGCGCATATGAACTAAGTTTTCAGCGCACAGGATAACAAAATGCGAGTCTACTCAAAAATTACATCTTTGGAGCACTCCCCCGCAATAGTGCGGGCGCCCTTTAGCACACTCTTATAAGACATCTCGGGTGTGCGATGCTCCTTGCCCTTTGGTGGCGGGTCCGTCACAAGCTTCTGGGCATCCATCTTGCCCCAATGCACCTTTGCGCGGGCAACGGCCCGACGGGCACCCTCAATACAGGAGGAGTGCTTGATGACTTCAACCCACGGGCACGCATCCACCAGCTGCCGCACCAGGCCGAAGTAGCTCCCAGGCATGGCATCCTTAGGCCACAGCCGAACTATGAGGCCCTTCATGGCCTGTTCGGCCGCCTTGTGGAGCTCGACCAGCTGCTTCAGCTGGTCGCTAAGGGGCACCGGATGTCCGGCCTCAGCATACTAAGACTAGAAGACCTTCTCCGTCGAGCTCCCCTTCTCGGACCGGTAGAATGCGGCAGCATCGAACACGCTGCGAGGAAGATCTGCGAACGCTCCTGGAGAGCTCCGAATTCGGGTAAGCAATAGGAATAAATGCCTACACAAATTAATCCAAGGTTGGAATGCCCCTTGCAATGTAAATAGCTCCGGATTTGCTATGGATGGAGAGGTAGTAGCTTCAACGCGTGGAAGATACGGTGTGAGAAAGCGAGGTCAGTCGAGAGACATATAGATAGAGAGACAAAGTGAGTGTGGTCCGACATTCATTGAACAAATATATATGCTCCGGAGAGATATTGTCCGATTGAGCTTTTGGCAAGGGTGAGGGCTATAAGATAGAGCTTGAGAGATGATCCAGTCACAGACGTGTAGATATATTTTGTGCGTGGGAGGAAGCAAGGTCAACTGATCACATAGGGTCGCCCTGCGATCGAAAGAGTGAGATGGGTTGGAGAGAATGACCTAGATAGATGATGTGCGTGAGAGAGTACACAATGTGAATAGGTCGAATTGGGCTCAAACATGGTGATATATCGTTTTTGTCCGAGAAAGAGTGAGGTCAATCGAGACATACGGAGAGATAGATAGATAGATAGATAGATAGATAGATAGATAGATAGATAGATAGATAGATAGAGAGAGAGAGAGAGAGATTGAGTGAGCGTGGCCCACCATGAGGTCGAAAGAGTGGCGGCGGCTTGGATGGACTGACCTAGATAGACAATCTGCGTGAGAGAGTATAGAGTGTGTCGATCGAGGCCCGAACAAGGAGATATATCATTTGTGTGTGAAAGAAAACGAGGTTAAACGAGACTCATATAAAGAGAGCGAGATTGAGAGAGTGTGGCCCGCCGTGCGGAAGAAAGAGTGAGACAGACTCGAGGGAGTGACCTAGATATACAACGTGCGTGCGTGCGCACAAGAGGTTGGGGGGCTAGATAGGCAATGCATGTATTTAGCGCGAGAGGGTGAGAGGGAGAAGGGGGAGAGAGAGAGAGAGAGAGAGAGAGAGAGAGAGCTCGGCATGGGGTGCAATGGTGGGTGTGTGAGGTAAATACATTTGGTAACGGAGTGGAAAAAGGGGTTGTGTAGTTGAGAGACTTAGAGATCGAAACACGGAGAGAAAGAATGAACGTGTGTTGGAAACCGATAGCTTCCTAAGGTGGTTAGGAGAGGAAGATTGACCGATGCAGGAAGTATGTAGCGTTTGTGCGGGGGGGGGGGGGGCTAAAAACAACATTTGAATGTACATAGTATGAGACTTAATATCGATGTTTCAATTCGGTGTACATTGTAAGATTTGAACCGAGGACCAGGCATACGGGTAATTATTTCGAATTTGTGCCATACTAAGTTTCGAAAAGTTGACATTGACTCAATTTGTTGTGCTATTTTGTCGGTCATATGTTTCAATCCATCCAAAAGTTTTCTCACTACCATGGTGTTCATCATATACATATGAATTTGTATTAAAAAAGTAGCGTGGATACAGTGAAATGTGAAATCCACGTTAGAATTGGAGATTGCTACGTGACACACACTCTAATTCAAATAACTAACTACGTGACACACACTCTAATTCAAATAACTAATTATGTGACACACACTCTAATCCACGTTAGCGTGGGTACCATTTCGATTTTTTTTCAAATAACTCCTCATTATTTAATTTATAGTGCTCCCTCTGTTCACTTTTATAAGACCTTGAAGACATTTCAGATAATGTGCAAAACAGTTCATTTTAAGTTGTCTGAAATGACTTACAAAAGTGAACGGATGGAGTATCTCGTTTCGAATGACTAATTATTGCAAGGAAAACACGGGCATGGTAATACATACAAATTCGTTTGCAAATGAAAGAAGATTCGTTTGCATTCTCAAATGTAGGCGCACCAGGCAGACCAGGGTCGTGTCAGGGTGGATGCTGCTTCAGTGCCTTAAAGGCAACTGCCCTTGGGTGACTGGCATCTGGGCCAGCCACCTGTTGGGCCCACATGTCATGGACACAAAGGCAGGTGCCTTAAGGCACTAAAGCATAGTCCTGTCGGGGTGGTCGCGTGTGTCAGATGGACGCGTAGCACCCAGCCACCCACCCACCCTCCCCCCCAAAAAATGACGACGACAATATAAGTTCGCGCTTCCATGTTTCGGATTGAAATATCTGGTGGCCCCAATTCGAGCCCTGCAAAATCTCTCTTCTCCACCGTCCCCTTCCGCGCCCAGATTTCTCAAATCCCTAATTCGCCGCCAACCCTCGAATCGCCCCTCGTCTTGTCTCTTTCCCCGCCGTTCCCCACCTCTATGCCGGACGACGACGACGAAGACGACGGTCGCGCTTCACCACCGCTCCGGAGCTACCTCATCTACGCCCTCGTCCACCGCACCAGGTGGTCCACTGACAACATCGGCCGCCGCAACCGACGTGCCTCATAGACACCGAGTTCAACCACATCAGGTGCGCTTCACCGACCCTGTCTCCCAGCTCATCGGGGCTACTTCACCGAGCACATCGTTGCACCTCCGCCCCCCAAGGCCGTTGGGGCTTCACCAACGGTCTCGTCCACCGCATCGTAGCGCTCCACTGCCACTCAAGATCTACATCCATGCGCGGCCAGCCAACGCCAGCGCATCACCCTCAACGGCTCTGAAGTGACATGCACTCTAGCTAGGCGAGCATGCCCAAACGCCGGCTTGAACTAGGTATCCACACATCACTCCCTTGTGCACTGTTCCGACGATGTTTGGATATCCTTTCACTGCTCTCTTAGCTTACACGCCTATGCAACTCTGACTTTAACTCTTATTTCTTCTGGAGATATCATCTGAAACAAGAAAATCCATTTTTTAGCGAAGCATGACGGTGCTATGGGATCTGGTACACATCCTGCACACCCGTATAACCTTGTAAGTATCTGTCCTCCGGTACAACATCAAGGTCGATTCCTCTTATTTGATCAACCATTCGTCGTGTCAAAAATGCTGAGGGGGATGCAAGGAGCACAGGGCCTGCACATCCAAGCAAGTGGTAACATGGACTTGTACATGGAACATCCCAAGCGCAAGCAGAGCTGCAGTGAGCATGTACAACGAGCTAGCGTAAGTCCCTGCATTTCATTTAGTTCGTACTGGCATTCGTGTATGATTTCTGTGCAGTGGCTGATCCATGAATTCAAGTTACTAGGGGTGAACATTTAACTTAAAAAATATGAAGGCACTTGCACTCCGAAAATCAACATAACTTGAGAAATGTGAAGCTACATGCTCTTTGAAAACCAGCTAATGATCCAAAGTAGTTCAGATTATAAACACTAAATGATGCAAGCACCAAAAAAACACAAAATGCAACATGGTGTACAAGGACTACAAACATGGTCTGTACCTGCTTGAATTATTCGTTCTCTGGCTGAAAATATCGAAGTGTAGTTGCACGTATAACCAGTGCGCAAACTGCATATCAATATATCTATCAAGCACAAGTATGCCAATAGTTTCAAACAACAGATTAGAAAAGTACTTATGCTATGTTGTCATGATACGGGGACTTTCTGGTAGATGGCCTCGACGTTTCCTCAAGCTATGAAAATGCACTATAATTTGCTTGTCATCAATGCCTGCAAATCTCTGTCTCTCTCAACATAGTATATCGTCATTAAACACTAAATCCTTCAATGAGCTTGCAAAATGCTTGCATTAGATCCCTCATTAGACACTATATGTTCATCACCAGGAGCATGTAAAATGTTTGCATCAAATCCTTCATTAGCAGTCTGTTCATTAGACACTTCAGGCTCAAGAACAACATGAGCTTGTATGTTTGCACCGGAAACTTGATTAGATACATCAGATTCAGTCAGTTCAGTATTGATTGGGGGACTTATAAAATAATTAGAAATTGGTTTCATTTTCTCATAGATTCCCTACATACAAGCAGTTTTACAACACCGTCAGGTTTAACTATTGGCCAGAAATTGAAGAGTTGAATTAGATATAATCAGGGATGTGATGTACCTGCTCGTTGTGCATGCTACTCTTACAAGTTGCGACTGTCCGTTTGTGCAAGCTCGATGCCATGCCCGTGCTGCTGCCGCTGCCTCCCACGCAGGCTACACCCAGGGTTGGATCTTCATATTCTTGTCCTTCTGTTCGCTTGAAGCCCGGCGACCGCCCTCCAGTGAGGGCGCGAGGAAGTGTTGTGTCGGTCTGTCCAGCGGCGGCTAGGTTAGGAGCGAACCAGACTGGAGGCTAGAGCGAATGAATTGGGATTTTTCTTGCTGTCGATCAATATGGGAGGCGCTCGTTTGGGCCGCGAGCCTGCTATAGGGCCTGCCTTGCACTTATGTTATTGGCCCATCCAAATTGAAACATTTTTCTTCATTTTTTACATTGCCTGCTCGTGTGATGGGACGAACAAAACTAGCATGGGCCAAACTGGACGACTCAAACTAGGTGCACACTTTCCAGCCACCTGAGGCGGCCGCCCATACCAGCCCCTATGGTGGCGTCGCCCCTTTTTGTGTGTATGATTGGACAGTGAAAAATATTCTAGTGGCGCTTTTGATTTACCCACAGAATGGTTGAATTGCTTGTTTCTATGAACTAAGTTCACCAATAATGTGAAGGATGCTAGTCTTTTCATCCTATTATAGATTTCTTAGATCTCGATATGCCAAAAGTAATCGCATGAAATATACAGTAAAAGCCAGTGTGATGTGTTTGGCTACAACTAGTCTAACTACACGTCCTCATATAACATATCAAGGACGCACCATCTTACCAGATTAACCATTCGACTTACCCATGCAGTGTGGGAAGAAAGAAGTATTGGGACTGCGTATCCAAGCAATTGATGCCATGGACTCCTTCGTACAACCTTGTAAGCGAAAAAGAAGTTGCAGTGTGCATGTACAAAGAACTAGCGTAAGTTCAGTTACCTGCTTCTCGGAATTTTAGTTAGCCACTTATTGCAAAATTGTTCAATTATGTTGCTTGGCTTAATTTAGTTTGCTACTGATTACATAATGGCACAGCCTGTTAATCATATTGTAGACTGCGCCTATCTATGTGTTTGATACTTACTGTTAAGAATTACCTGTTTGCCTTAACTTAAATATCTACTTGTTTGTTTAACTGCTTTGCTGCTGCAACAGCGGGTTACAATGATGTTAATAACTACTTTTCAGCATCCAATTGAAACTCTTTAATTCCTTGTTTGTTTAACTGGTTTGCTGCTATAACTCCCAGTTGAGATGTTTTGCTAACTTCAACTTTTCTGAATCCAATCGGAACTTTAATGGCAAAACAGGTTAGCCCAAGATCAAAGAGCGAGGTCCCCATGGACGTTGCATCATCCCAAAGCAGTGGCACCGGCCCAATCGTGCATTATGAATTGCCAACTGTTGATGCTCTACAGGCTAAACTAGTGGTAGAAAGAGATTCTGCTTCTGCACTTAGAGATGAAGTTGACATGTTGAGGAAGCAAATAGCACAATCACAAGCAGTACTCAAGACAACCATTAAATATTTGGTGGATTTGAAAACGAAGCAAGCTGAGACTGACAAGATTGTTAAGGTCATGAAGGAAAAAAGGAAATTAAATTCCTACTTGGTAAATCATAGGTGAAATGTTCTTTCCAAAGTTGAATAACCTTTGTGTTGTCTGTTCATGTAATCAATCAAACCATTTGTTTTAGAGATCATGTAATTTGTTTTTTGGTTTGTAATTTTATTTGAGCACAAGTCTATATTAATTGATAAGACTCGGAGACATTTCGTTTGGATTGCTGTGCCAGACCTACAAATATGCCAATCGGGCTGAATGTGCATTCAGCAATAGTAGTAGTATAGATGGACCATAAGTGGCACGCATCGGAAAGGGCCAAGATGTTGGCTAAAAAAAGGATGTTGTTGTAGCCAAAAAAAGTACAGCAGCCTGGCTTATGTATGTTAGTTGATATTATTGATCCATATACTCTATAAGTGTTTATATGTCTGTTAGTTCTGTACATTCTTGGTTGATTGACTCGGTATTTGAATCTTGATACATCACTTGTGTAGATATCTAAATGGGAGTACACATTATGCTGCGTGTGACATTTGAGTTGGACATGAAGTGTTCCAAATATTCGAATTCACCTTAAACTGGATTCTAGTTTATGAATTTGAGTATCGGCATTTGTAAACCATATTCATATATGATAGTGGAATACATCTTTGTCGTCCTTTTGAAGATATATAAAAACACATATAATGATTTATAAAGATTCATATAGGAATACAAAATGGATTCGAATTTAGTTGCCAGGGTAAACGTGGATGCTTATTGTCCCAAAATTCGAAAGAAGCAGCAAAATGTCCACTCCCACGTCGGCTGCCCGAAGCCAAGTGTTTGGGAGATGGAAATTACTGTCTACCCATTACACGGACAATCCATCGGCCCGATTTCCACTGCTCTAAATAGGGGTAGGTTAGTAACTTCAATTAGACGTGACACGACCGCCTCTGAGCCCATTCCGACATGGTGGGCGTCAAACATGGGCGGCAAAACACATTTGATTCAAGCTCGTCCGAAAGACCTCTGTTTCTCCCTCCATTCCCCATTCAAACACGGTGGGCGGCAAAACAAACTCGACTCGACCGAAATCGATGTAGGCAAATATTTTCAATAGGGGCATGTTTGTAACTTCACTCAAACGTGACACAACCGCCTTACCTGTCTGCCCCGTTCATACACCATGGGCGCCAACCACCCTCTCCTCGCCCAAAATCGCTCTGGGCAAATATTGGCGAGATGCGAGATTACCATCCTATCCCCAACCGACGAGACGTCCAAATTTTAAACGGGGGCTAACTTCGTAACTTTCCCATATTTCAGACAGGCGCGTCCCAAAAACATGGTTCCCCGTACCTCTCCCTCCATTTTCCCATTCATACACCGTCCGTGCTAGAACACCCCATCCCCACACCAGCCTCCGTCCGCCACCCCATCCATCGCCGCTGTCCTCCACCACATCCATCGCCACCGTCCTCCACCATGCCGGAGCGCCTACCAAGACCGCGTCGTCCACTACTAGAGATGTATGTTTCTCATCCACGGCGACGGACCAATAGCCTTGCATCGCGTCCTCTCGCTTCATTGGCGCCGTCGTCCTCTTTGCCGGGGCCGCTCACACGACCTTCTCTTCCACCGCAACGGGACTTATCCCCCGATGCACCCGTCTACCGTTGCAGATCTGCTTCAACGCCACCGACAGCCATCGCACCCCCGATGCCTACACGGCGCCGCAAGAGAGGTGGTACTTCATATCTCCTCAACTTTTTGATCTCAACCAGAAAATAGATCTTAACTTGGTTACTCTACTTTCTTTTCAGCTCTTAGAATTTAGTTCTTAGTTCGAAGCAAACAATGGATGCTAAATATCATTTCTCCGGTTTGCAGCTTCAAATCTGCCATGGCACTGCCATAATACGGTTTAATTGATCATGCTTAGGGTTTAATTGATCATGTTGGTTCCGTGGTGGTTTCTTTAATAGAAATCAGAGGGGAACCCCTCTTTTTCTAAAAAAATATGCTTAGAGTTTCCACTTTTATGATCACTATACGATCAGAATACGTGCTTCGTGTCATAGTAACACTGCTCCACCCATCAAGCTAAACAAGCTTAGATGTTCAAATACGAATCTGATATTATTAAAACAGAGTTGTTTAATTGGTCAGCTAAATGTTCCTAAATTAGTTTCGAAAATGCATGTTCGCCGCTCAGGTGTGTATCTCTACAGGGTGCCCACGGTGGGCCAGCCCACCCTGGGATTTTGGGTCATCCCAGGCCCCGATTCCCCTCTATTCTGTTGCGCGCTTCCGATCTCTACTCGCCCCCAGCCGCCTGCCTCGCCGGCGACTTGCCGTCCCCGGACAGCATGACTCTAGGAGGAGACGCCGGACTAACAGGAGGCCAGGAGCCGCTCGCCCAACAGCGTCACCGCTGCCCGGGCGCGCCGCCGTGCCTACCTTCCCAGTCCGTTCAGGGCTCAGGCGTGCAGCACCCACCAAACCAACCCTATTTATCCTGAGATACGTCCTCAACACTCAGCAGCCACTCCTCATCACCCATTTTCTAATTGATTCATTACCCATTAGGCAGGACTGTCATTAGGGTTTGTTGTGTGCTCAATGCTACCTACACTTAATGGTTCAGATGTATTTCGGTAATCTTTAGTACCTCTAAAGTTCACAGGGTTTTCAAAATTCCGACCCTCGGAACAGAAACTAGTCATTTTGGATTGTTGGTCGTAGTGACATTGACCCAGATTACTACTGCAAGCCAGGTTTGTTGACAATTTTACTTGTCTTTCTTACTCATTTGATATAATATCCAATTATTCACATCAATTAGTTGCAAACAATAAGTGCTAGACAAACTTCTTCATTCAGATTTTGGACGGTCTCTTACTGCAGTTACAATTCTGCATACTTGTCCTAATAAGCTCACAAGTAAATGATTGATTCACTACATCTATGCTTACCTTGTCATATTCGTTGTCAATATTCTTTTAGGGTGGACCACCCTGTTTCAAATACTGGAACCGTAGACATGAGTGAATAGTATTTCTCTAAATGATCTCTTCCATCATGTGTTGGTAACGAACATTGCATTGTATAGAAAGAAAGTGTCATTTCCAGCTTTTACATAGATTTTGATCTTTTACATGGAATACAATCTGCCTACTTGCTTTGTGTCGCACTACCAACACCCACCCTTGAGGTAAACATTACGCCACTCATAATTGCTTAGTTTATTTGTTCAAATACGAATTTCATATGATTCTAATGTTCCTACTTCAGTTTTGAAATGTGTGCCTGCCTGTTATAGAGACATAAGGGGTTTGTATTTCTGTGTGTGGTCTGGTCAGCACAGTTGGGGAGGTGAACTTTGCATATGCAGGGGTTTATAGGGAGACACTCTCGGAGTTGAATCCGCAATGCATTCCATAGATAATCTGACTACTTTTATGTTTTCATGAACCTCAGATTCTGAATAGCATCATAATGATTATGAGCTTGCGCGCATGAAAAGAATAAAGCAGAACAATGCCATGGCTGTCAAACTTGGCATTAAGGGACTGAAATCAAGTCTGGATGCAATGCAATGCAAACGCTCTCCACCTACAGATTCATGCTCAGAATATGATCCTAACAGTGATTCTGAGCTAGAGGGAGACCTAAGTCAATGTAGCTCCCTAGTGGAGTCAGAGGAAGATGCCCTATCTTATTCACCCATCAAGGTACTTGCTCTAACTTTCCAAGGTTACATTGCTCGCACATATCTTGCAACTGATGCTTTGCATTGCTTCTACTTTGTTGAACTGCCATTAGCTTAGTTTACACATCGTGTATGTGAATACGCCCTGCCTATCCATTTTCAGTACATATTCCATCTGTCATCATACCATATTTATCCATTCAAATGATGTTCTTGTGTATCAAACATTCAAAAGGAAGAGGGCGATTGCTGATCGTGGAGGAGCACAAGCAAAGTATTTGGAAAAGGGTAGTGGCACCTGATAAATCAAATAGCCCATTAGGTGTAGTTGCAATATCACCTGACCCACAAAATACCCCAACTCTAGCAGACTCTAGCCCTACTACACTGGTCATTTCTGATGCCCCAACTCAGCAGACCCCAACTGCAGCAAACAGTATGATTATGCCAGTTGACATAGCACCAGCTGTACGATGCAAAACCCCCATTCCAGCAAAGAGTACACCAAATCCAGTTGCCAAATCCCTTTTCGAACCAGAGAGAGCGCCAATTGCAGCAAATAGGACCCTTGTTCCATTTCTTCCCAGTTTAGAAGATGAAGCTTATGTTGTTGTCAGGAACTTTGTGTGCATCTTTCCTTCATGGAAAGATTATACCGCAGACACAGAACAATTTCCAGTCTTCCTCCGCAACTTACGCGTAAGTAATGTACTAATGTTATTCATGGTCATTACTGCATATGTTTCTGCTGACAGAAGACACAAGATTTCATTCTTTTAAATAGGCGAGGAGCAAACTGGATTGTGATGACGAGCAAGGGTTGGTTGCGCTTTTCAAGCACTCATTGATGAAGTATCGTTCCTACCTGAGGCAAGCGCACTTCGATGGCAAGCCTCTAAATGAAATTTCTGTAAAGTCTCCGGTGCTACATTTATCCGACGGTGACTGGAATAATCTTCTTACACATTGATCTCGGCTGCAGCGTAAAGTACTTTCTATGATATCACATCACAATTTGAACTACATTTCTGCATTTGCCTTAATGTCTCACTTGTAAGAAAACTGTTAGCAGAAGAACATTCATTCTCAAGGGACCACAGAATCTCGCAACTATACTGCACACTGCATTGCTCTTGTGAGTACCTCTTGCCATGTATGACCATACTTACTTTCATGGTTGTTTGATTATGTAGCATCACTGCACATGTTAGCCTCATAATCGTCCATTTGGTGGACATTATAAGATCCGTATGGACTCTTACACAAATTTAGAATCAACCCAATGCTTTTGAAGAGGTTTAGCTCTGCAGTCCTCTTGTAAGGATTGAACGTGGTCTATCACTGTACTTACATTAACAGCTACTCCCTCCATCCCATAATATAAGAATGTTTTGTATAGTACACCAGTGTTCAAAACACTCTTGTATTATGGGAAGAGGGATTGGTTCATTTTTTAGCATTCTGCATCTTATCTCCCTCGCCCACCATTTACTAAAAAAGATCAGATCTATATTTAATCTTACCAACAAGTAGAATACACAGACAATGCCAGTGCAGAAGTGTAGCCCATTGCTCTTGTCAGTACATTTTGTCCTGTAACGCTTGTACTTCCAGGGATTGGTAGTTGATTATGTAGCATCAATCTGCATCTTATCTTCATTATCCTCTATCCCTTCCAGTATTATCATATCTATAATTACTCTCTACAAAATGTAGAGTACAGGCAATGCTTATGAAGAAGATTCTGTGCTGAAATTCTTGAGTTATCCTTCCCTTGACATGGAGAAGGGCATTATAAAGCCGGTGTTAACTGTTAATGTAAGTCAGTCCTTCTAAAGCCTTTATCCTCAACTGCTGTTTAATTTGCTCATACTTCCTATCGTTTATTGCTGTTTAGTTTGTTGTTTCTACCAAAATGCATGTTCATAAGAACCGTAAGTTCTAAGTTTTACTTGTAAAACAAAGTTCCTTATTCATACCATGCACATTACTTAATACTCCCTATATGTATGCTTGGTTTTGTGGATCTATAATCCAGTGTGTGGTGAAGCAGCCCACGTTTGCACCTTGTCATCTCCTATTTTATCTTACTGATGTGGCTGATGATATGAACAACATGCCATGCACATTATCCAAAATAGATACAATGATTTTCTTTGCCATTCATCTATGCTTGTTATGTTGACATGGTAATCCAGTAGTGTGGTGAAGCTCCCCGCATTATGAACAATGCCAAATTATGCTATTGATATTTTGAACTTACTCTTTATTTTCTAATTTGAAATTGGATAGAATTGACAGAACAGTTATCATCTTTATTTATACACGTGCAAAACCTGTCATCTCTCTGCTTTGTTTCAGGGTGATATGCCTGATGGCATGCACAAGTCTGCTGAAGGTTGTAAGACAAACCCAACATATATTGCAGCAAAGAAGGCAAAGCATCTTGAAGATAGCGAGACAACCCCAAAGTCTTGTCTTGATGCAGTGTTCAAGTTACTTGAGACTAACAGTCAGACAAGCTCACGGAATTTGTTGTCTGAATCAGTTCGACTTCTTCAGTCCCAATTTCTAGCAGAAAGGCATTCTGCAACTCAACTTCGACTTGAAGTCCTATCTCTAAGAAAGATTGCGGAGAACACCAATGAGAACCTCATCGCTAAACAGCTACACCTGGAAGCTATGACCAACATGCTAGGCCGGTCTCACAGCCTTGCTCAGCAGCTTGCGCAGCAGTTCCCCCACAAGTCTAACCTTTCTTGAACTGTCTTGAGAGTGGTATCAGTTCAGTATTATTTTGTTACGCTGCAATGGTGCCCAGTTTTTGTAATCTGCTTCTTCATTCCGCTTTATGATCACTGGTGGCAAACTTAGATGCCCAGTGGATGTAATATACCTTAAATCCTTTATTGTATAGTGTAGGTTTATTCTTAGTTACTATGCCGTAATTTATTTATTGTATAGAGTAGGTTTGTTCTTAATTCCTACTAGTTACTGCCATCATTCGCTATCTGAAAAAAATCAGATGTAGTCGACCGGGCCGAAACATTCGACTCTAACGGGCCAGGTTTTTAGCGGGCCACAATTGGGCCGGCCTGCGTCTTTCTTGGGCCCGAATGATTGGGGCCTTCACACATTGCGCCAGGCCCAAACTTACACCAGCCTATATTTTAGTTGGGCATTTTGTCGACCCAGTGCGTAGTTTGGCCCAGGTAGCATTAGGCCATTAACAGGCTGAATATTGTACTGGCCTGTTACGACCGAGATGAAACCACGGGCCTTTAGCAGGCCAAAATGCATGTTGGGCCTCAATTTTCACTAGTCGTCTTTTTTTTGAAGATCCACGACAGTGGGAGAGGCTCCCACTGACTTTTGTATTACTCACAAGAGAACAATTACATGTGTGTTACAATGGGTTTTAGGCCCCCCGGCCGTAAAGGCTGCACAAGCAAAAACTAGTGTCCCAAACTTACAATGTAATCAGAGAGAAAAGGATGGAATTTCTCTGGACAGTTATGGACTACCAGCTCCAATAGATTTTTGAACCTAGCTAGACATGCCACGAAGGAATGTGGAACCCCCCTGAAATGTTAGTTGTTTCTCTCCATCCATATGCTCCAAGCAGCAAGCAAAAAACATCCATGAATAGGGGTCGACGCCAGCTATCTTTCCCCCCATGCAAGATGGATAATCTGTTGGCTCCCCCTGGCTAAGACATCCCAACCTTACGCCAGCATCGCTGGCTGAAGGGGCACGTGAAGAAAAGATGCTCCATAGTTTCCTCAGGGGGGTTCTGACAGAACATGCAAGCATAATTATTCCCGGCTATAGCAAAGTGTCGCCGCCTCAGCATGTTCCTAGTGTTCAAGCGATCGACCAGAAGCAGCCACCCGAACAGTTTGAACTTGATCGGGCTCTTGGAATTCCAGAGCCAACAAAATGCCTCATCGGCCACCACCTGCTTGAAACAGTGGTTGTAGTACTTTTTGGAAGAGAAACGCCCTAGATCACAGGCCCAAGTGTCGGCACAGTCATTGTCCGGGCCGTTTTGGGCCCAGTTAGCTCACGGGCCGTTACCAGGCCAAAACATATCTCGGGCCTTAGTTGGTCCACTGATATCATGGGCCTTTAAGAGGCTGAAATCTTAGTACAGGCATCAACGGGCCGAATTACGCGATAGGCCTTTAATAGGCCCAAAGTCACATTGGGCTTAACTGTTGCCACCTTTAGCACGGGCCATTAGTGGGCCCGATGTTCCGTCGGACTATATATGGCCCATGGGTAGCACGGGCCATTCCCAGGCAGAAATTCACACCGGGCTGAAATGGGCCCATGTCTACATCAGGCCTCTAACAGGACGAAAGTCACTGGGCTGTAGTTGGGCCCAAATATTCGGTGAACAATTAACGGGCCAGATCTGGCTTCAGGCCGCAAATGGGCCCAAATATTGGGTGAACAATTAACGGGCCAGATTTGGCTTCGGGCCGTAAATGGGCCCAAATATTGGGCGAACAATTAACGGGCCAGATCTGGCTTCGGGTCGTAAATGAAACTTTATAAGCATGCCGTTATTGGGCTGGCCCACTAGTACCTGATTAAGTTCTACGGGCCTTTCACTGGGCCGGCCTTTTTAACCTATATGGGCCTCTGTAGGGCCCAGCCACGTGTCGACGTATCATAGCCATGTCTCATCCAATGGACGGGCGACATCTGGCCCACTGACGAGCTAATAGGTGTTCCCTTCGGCCAATCAGCATTTTACATGTGGAAATTTCCCATTGGTCAGGGCTGTTAACGGGTTATCGGATCCAAAATCCGACCCGATAGCTTAACGGCGTTCCGTTACGGTGGATGCCACGTGCCGGTCACCCTTGAAGAAAGCACTTCTGTGACGCGCGATTTATCGTCATGGAAGTGGACACTTCCATGATGATAATTTTGGTAATGTCATGGAACACTTCTACGACAGCACAGGTACGACTATCTTGATTCTGTCATAAATCGTCATGGATGTACATGCATGACAAAAAACACGACCTACTGTGACAAACACGTATCATCACGGAAGTGTATTTTTTTTTGTAGTGTGCTTTGCCTGATCATCCTCTTAAGAAAAATGAAATACTTGATATCTTTTATAATGGACTAACCGATGCTTCCAAGGACTACTTGGATAGTTGTGTTGGTTGTGTTTTCAGAGAAAGAACAGTCGACAAAGCTGAATTACTATTCAATAATATGTTGACTAATGAAAATAATTGGACTCTAACTGAGCCAATTCCTGAGGCAATGCCTGAACCAATTGAGCCAACTCCTGAGCCTATTCCTAAACCCACTCCGAAGAAGAGAGGTGTTTTATTTCTTAGTCCTGAAGATATGCAAGAGGCAAAGAAATCAATGAAAGAAAAAGGTATTAAAGCTGAAGATGTTAAGAATTTACCACCTATTGAAGAAATACATGGTCTTAATATATTGCCTGTTGAAGAACCACATTGTCTTGATAACCCGACACAGGTAGTAAAGGTAAATTCTCTCTATAGATATGATAAAGTTGAAATCCCTCTACTAAATTTCATAGCCCATGCTTAGATGAATTTGATGACTTTATGGCTAGACAAGAAAGTTTTAATGCTTATGCTGGTAGAGAGTTAAAGAATAATGCTTTCGAGGTAGGACGCGTAAGCGATAATGTGGCTAGAGTTAAAGGTGAACTCAAACTCATTAGCAAATATGCTTCTATGGTTGCTACTCAAGCTGAGCAAGTACTTAAAGCTCAAAATGATTTGCTTGATGAATTAAATAATAAAAATGACTTCGCTGTTAGAGTGGCTACTAGAACTGGTAGAATGACTCAGGAACCTTTGTATCCTGAAGGCCACCCTAAGAGAATCGAGCAAGATTCTCAGAGGAGTAATTTAGAGGCACCTAGTTCTTCTAAAAAGAAGAAAAAGAAAAACGATAGAACTTTGCATGCTTCTAGTGAACCTACTGTAGACACACCTGAGAATCCCAATGATATTTCTATCTCTGATGCTGAAACACAATTAGGTGATGAACATGAACCTAGTGATAATGTTAATGATAATGTTCATGTTGATGCTCAACCTAGTAAAACAATGAAGTAGAGATTGAACCTACTGTTGATCTTGATAATCCACAATCAAAGAATCAACGTTATGATAAGAGAGATTTTGTTGCTAGGAAGCACGGTAGAGAAAGAGAACCATGGATTCAGAAACCCATGCCCTTTCCTCCTAAACCATCCAAAATAAAGGATGATGAGGATTTTGAGTGCTTTGCTGAAATGATTAGACCTATTTTATTACGTATGCGCTTAACTGATATGCTCAAAGTAAACCCTTATGCTAAGTATATGAAGGATATCAATACAAATAAAAGAAAGATACCGGAAGCTGAGATTTCCACCATGCTTGCTAATTACACTTTTAAGGGTGGAATACCGAAGAAACTTGGAGATCCGGGTGTACAAACTATACCATGCTCCATTAAAAGAAATTATGTTAGAACTGCTTTATATGATCTTGGAGCTGGTGTTAGTGTTATGCCTCTCTCTTTATATCGTAGACTTGAATTGAATAAGTTGACACCTACTGAAATATCTTTGCAAATGGCTGATAAATCAACTGCTATACCTGTCGGTATTTGTGAGGATGTGCCTGTTGTGGTTGCAAATGTCACTATCTTAACGGACTTTGTTATTCTTGATATTCCCAAGGACGATAGTATGTCTATTATCCTTGGTAGACCTTTTTTGAATACTGCAGGGGCTGTTATTGATTGCAATAAAGGCAATGTTACTTTTCATGTTAAGGGTAATGAGCATACGGTACACTTTCTGAGGAAACAATCTCAAGTTCATAGCATCAATTCTATTGGAAAAGTTCCAACTATTATTATTGGAGGTTTTGACTTTCCTCGCCCTATTGTCAAGAAAACGTATGATATTCTTATTGTTTGGGATTTTCATATCCCCGTTGATGTAACTTAGTGTTATTCGAAATTTCTCCGGTTCCGTGTTATTCGGAATGAGTTTGTTAACAGAACTTGATCAACCTTGTTAGTGGATTCATTTTGATGATCATGAGATGGATGAAACTAGAAGGCACAACCTTCTGTACCCACTTTTTACTTTCTGTTATTTAGAATAAATAAAGAAAAAATAGTATTATTCGTCTGTTTTCTGAATTATTCGTGCATAAAAAATATCCCAAAAATAAAAGTGCTCCAAATGCCCTGCAAATTTAGTATGATTTTTATGGAATATTTGAGGATTTTAGGCACCGAAAACACTGCAGGAGGGGCAAGCACCAGGCCACGAGAGTGGAGGGCGCGCCCACCCCACCTGGGCACGCCCCCCTGTCTCGTGGGCCCCTGGTGGCCCCCCTCCACTTATGCCAGCACCCACACACTTCATCTTCTACCCATAAAAATCCACATCCAGCTCAAGCACGAGTTCTAGCTCATTTTGCTACGATTTTCGATCTCCTTGCTCAAAGCTCTATTCACAAAACTGCTTTGGGAGATTGTTGCTTGGTATGTGACTCCTCCATTGGTCCAATTAGTTTTTGTTCTAGTGCTTTATTCATTGCAAATTTTTGCTGCATAGGTGACCATGTTCTTGAGCTTGCATGTTAAATTTATGAGGTCCCAAGCAATTCTAATGCATGATATAAGCTCTAGGCACTTGTAGGAGTAGTTGCTACCAATCTTGTTTAGTTTTATTCACTTTTATTTTGAAGTTACTAAAATTTCAGAAATTTTCAGAAAAAGAATTATGCTTAGAAGAATGTACCAAGGTGGTTCCTCGGTGAAGAAAGGGCCCAGGATTGCCATACGTGAGCAAGATGTTGAATTGCCGAGGGACGCGGATGTATGAGCTTGTCAGTGGCCATCCGATAATTTTATGGTCGAAGCAGGCTTTAAGGAGGAATTTGACGCGTTTGTGCGTAATGCTGAGCTGGAGGACTTCTTACAAGATAAGTTTCCTCGATACTATCAATTGACTGATTCTTTTGTGCGGAAGTTTAAATATAACTATGCGCGTAATTCTCCTAGTGTCATATTTGATATTTATGATACATCTTATACCATGGACTTAGAGGATTTCACAACTGCTTGCAAACTCCCGCAGTGGGGTAATGTTAATGATCCTCACAAATCTCAATTTAGAGATTTTCTTGCTAGTATTACTATGGGAGAATCCAGGGATATTGCACAAGCTACCATAGGGAGCATTCATTTTCCCGCTATACATTATTTTGCTCCCTTTATTGGTAGATGCATTAACGGTAAAGACGAAGCATGTCACATGTGTGTCCCTGATCTTTGTGTCCTCAAGAGTGTTGTGTCAGGTTTAAAGGTTATAACTTGGGGGCAATAGTTTCACGTAGGTTGCAGAATAATAGTCGAAAGGGAGATTTATTTGGAGGAATTTATGCAACCCGTGTGGCTAATTATCTTGGTATAGCCCCACGAGAGGGAGATATGTTGATACCTCCTATTTATTTGGATTATGAAGCTATGGTCAATCATCAATTTCTAAGGAGGAATGAACAATTCCTCCAATATCGACTAATGTATGACAGACGCAACGTCGTCCATGTTACTCTTCCTGCTCCCCACCTTTTTGATTATCAGGCAAAAGGAAGATATGTTGTCACCAGGGAGGAAGCATCTGAACACGAGGGGAGAGCGGAGGCAGCTCGCCAACACGCTGCAGCTCAGGAGGCGGTTGCCACTGCATCGCAGTACGACCCCAGTTTCACCTACGGATATCAGCCAGGCGGTCCTTGGTACTAGACCAACTTAGGCCAAAAGCCTAAGCTTGGGGGAGTACGTATTTCTCACCGACTTTACATTCATGTTCACACACTAGTCGTCGGTGCTCATACTCTTTCATTGTATTATCCATGCTAGTTTAAATTTCTTTTTCTAGTTTTCTTCTTGTGTGCTTGATAAACCTTAAGAAAAACCAAAAAAAATAGTTAGTTTAAATTCCATGCTTGTAGTAGAAATTAAAATGAAAACCCAAAAAGATTCCTAGTTCTTCTTCTTACTTGTTGGGAGCTTTCCCGTGTAAATAGTTTATTTTCTTTTCTTTCCTTTGGGGGTCGAGAAGACCATATTGAAAATGTTTAGTGGCTTTCATATGCATGATCGTTTATTTAATTTAGAGCCCATATTATCTTGTCTTCTCTTTTGAGTTGAATGCTTGCAGATTCCAACTTAGTCCAATGCACGTGCACTATTATTATTATACACATCGTTCGGTCGTGCAAGTGAAAGGCAATAATGATGATATATGATGGACTTATTGAGATGAGAAAAGCTGGTATGAACTCGACCTCTCTTGTTTTTGTAAATATGATGAGTTCATCGTTTCTGCTTCAGCCTATTATGAGGTAAACATATTTGCAATGGCATTTAGAGATTATAGTTGCTTGTGCCATGCTTGATTAGCTATGAGTTATAATGGTTTACCTTGCGTGCCAACAGGCTATTACAATGATTATGATGTGATATGATGGGATGGTATCCTCCTTTGAACGTATTGAGTGACTTGACTTGGCACATGTTCATGCATGTAGTTGAAACAAATCAACATAGCCTTCATGATATTTATGTTCATGGTGGATTATATCTTACTCATGCTTGTATTCGGTGTAAATTAATTTTAATGCATGTTTATGACTGTTGTCGCTCTCTCAGTTGGTCGCTTCCCAGTCTTTTGCTAGCCTTCACCTGTACTAAGCGGGAATACTGCTTGTGCATCCAAACTCCTTAAACCCCAAAGTTGTTCCATATGAGTCCACTATACCTTCCTATATGTGGTATTTACCTGCCGTTCCAAGTAAATTTGTATGTGCCAAACTCCAAGCCTTCAAATGAAATTCTGTTTTGTATGCTCGAGCAGCTCATGTTACAACTAGGGCTGCCTATATCATCCATGCTAGGTGGGTTATTCTCAAGAGGAGTGGACTCCGCTCCTCATTCACGAGAAAGGGCCGGTAACTGGGATGCCCAGTCCCATGATCCAAAAAGATCAAAGCAAATCAAAATAATTAAACAAAACTCCCCCAGGGCTGTTGTTAGTTGGAGGCACTCATTGTTTCGAGCAAGCCATGGATTGATGCTTGTTGGTGGTTGGGGGAGTATAAACCTTTACCATTCTGTTTGGGAACTGCCTATAATGCATGTAGTATGGAAGATACAGCCATCTCATAGTTGTTGCGTTGACAGCGAAAGTATGCCGCTCAAAATGTTATTCAATCTCTATTTTAAAATCGAGCTCTGGCACCTCTACAAATCCCTGCTTCCCTCTGCGAAGGGCCTATCTATTTACTTTTATGTTGAGTCATCACCCTTCTTATTAAAAAGCACCGGCTGGAGAGCACACTGTCATTTGCATTCATTACTATTGGTTTATATTGGGTATGACTTGACTGGATCTCTTTTACCATGAATTAAAATGTTTAGTCAGTCCTTGATCTTTAAAGGTGCTCTGCATTTATGTTTTGCGGTCTCAGATAGGGCTAGCAAGATACCATTTTGTTATATCATGTTATAATTGTTTTGAGAAAGTGATGTCATCCGAGTTTTATTATTATGGCTCGCTAGCTGATTATGCTATTGGTATGAGTAATTGTGAGACCTAAGTGTTATTGTGAGTATGGTTAGTTCATAGTATTTGCTGAAACCTGAATGTTGGCTTTGCATGTCTACAACAACAAGAGCAAACAGAGTTTGTAAAAGTTTTTCTTTATCACTTTCAATTTATCAACTGAATTGCTTGAGGACAAGCAAAGGTTCAAGCTTGGGGGAGTTGATACGTCTCCAATGTATATACATTTCCAAACACTTTTGCCCTTGTTTTGGACTCTAATTTGCATGATTTGAATGAAACTAAGCCGGACTGACGCTGTTTTCAGCAGAACTGCCATGATGTTGTTTTATGTGTAGAAAAGAAAAGTTCTCGGAATGTCCTGAAAATCCACGGAGGCACTTTTTGGAAAATATAAAAAATACTAGCGAAAGAATCAAGACCAGGGGGCCCACACCCTTTCCACGAGACAGGGGGGCGCGCCCCCTCCCCCTGGGCGCGCCCCCCTATCTCGTGGGCCCCCTGGACCTCCACCGACCTCAACTCCAACTCCATATATTCACGTTCGGGGAGAAAAAAATCAGAGAGAAAGTTTCATCGCGTTTTACGACACGGAGCCACCGCCAAGCCCTAATCTCTCTTGGGAGGGCTGATCTGGAGTCTATTCGGGGCTCCGGAGAGGGGGATTCATCGTCGTCGTCATCATCAACCATCCTCCATCACCAATTTCATGATGCTCACTGCCGTGCGTGAGTAATTCCATCGTAGGCTTGCTGGACGGTGATGGGTTGGATGAGATTTACCATGTAATCAAGTTAGTTTTGTTAAGGGTTTGATCCCTAGTATCCACTATGTTCTGAGATTGATGCTGCTATGACTTTGCTATGCTTAATGCTTGTCACTAGGGCCCGGGTGCCATGATTTCAGATCTGAACCTATTATGTTTTCATGAATATGTGTGTGCTCTTGATCCTATCTTGCAAGTCTATAGTCACCTATTATGTGTTATGATCCGACAACCCCGAAGTGACAATAATCGGGATACTTCTCGGTGATGATCATAGTTTGAGGAGTTCATGTATTCACTATGTGCTAATGCTTTGTTCTGGTTCTCTATTAAAAGGAGGCCTTAATATCCCTTAGTTTCCGCTAGGACCCCGCTGCCATGGGAGGGTAGGACAAAAGATGTCATGCAAGTTCTTTTCCATAAGCACGTATGACTATTTACGGAATACATGCCTACATTACATTTTTGAACTAGAGCTAGTTCTGTGTCACCCTATGTTATAGCTATTACATGAGGAATAGCATCCAGCATATTTATCTATCACTGATCCATTGCCTACAAGCTTTTCATAACTTGTGATTCACTTATTTACTTTTCTGTTGCTACTGTTACAACTACTACAAAACCCAAAAATATTACTTTTGTTACCGTTACCTTTATTATCATATTACTTTGCTACTAAATACTTTGCTGCAGATACTAAGTTATCCAGGTGTGGTTGAATTGACAACTCAACTGCTAATACTCAAGAATATTCTTTGGCTCCCCTTGTGTCGAATCAATAAATTTGGGTTGAATACTTTACCCTCGAAAGCTGTTGCGATCCCCTACACTTGTGGGTTATCAGGTACCGCACAGGAAGAATTGACACATGCTCCTTTACTCCAATTTCCTGATTTTAATAAGACATTTGATCTTGAATGTGATGCTAGTGGAATTGGATTAGGAGGTGTGTTATTACAAGATGGCAAACCTGTTGCATACTTTTCTGAAAAATTGAGTGGGCCTAATCTGAACTATTCTACTTATGATAAAGAATTATATGCTCTTGTTCGGACCTTAGAAACATGGCAACATTATTTATGGCCCAAAAAATTTGTTATACATTTTGATCATGAATCTTTGAAACACATTAAAAGTCAAGCAAAACTGAACCATAGACATGCTAAATGGGTTGTATTCACTGAGACTTTCCCTTGTGTCATTAAACACACGAAGGGTAAAGAAAATGTTATTGCTGATGCATTGTCTCGTCGTTATACTATGCTTTCACAACTTGACTTTCAAATATTTGGTTTGGAGACCATCAAAGATCAATATGTGCATGATGCTGAATTTAAAGATGTATTGCAGAAATGTAAAGAAGGGAGAATATGGAACAAGTTTGTCCTTAACGATGGATTTGTGTTTCGTGCTAACAAGCTATGCATTCCATCTAGCTCCGTTTGTCTTTTGTTGTTGCAGGAGGAGCATGGAGGAGGATTAATGGGACAGTTTTTCATGAAGGAGGCGGAGGATATACTTGCTACACATTTATTTTGGCCAAAGATGAGACGGGATGTTGAGCGTTTTGTTGCTCGCTGCACTACATGTCAAAAAGCTAAGTCACGACTCAATCCTCATGGTTTATATATGCCTTTGCCTGTACCTAGTGTTCCTTGGGAGGATTTATCTATGGACTTTGTTTTAGGTTTACCTCGAACAAAGAAGGGGAGGGATAGTATATTTTTTGTCGTGGATAGATTCTCGAAAATGGCACACTTTATACCATGTCATAAAAGCGATGATGTTGGTAATGTTGCTGACTTGTTCTTTCATGAAGTTATTCGCTTGCATGGTGTGCCAAATACTATTGTTTCAGATCATGATACTAAATTTCTTAGCCACTTTTGGAGATGCTTATGGGCTAAGTTGGGGAGTAAACTGCTTTTTAGTACTACTTGTCACCCCCAAACGGATGGACAAACTGAAGTAGTCAATAGAACATTGTCTACTATGCTTAGGGCTGTTTTGAAGAAGAATAAGAAAATGTTGGAAGAATGCTTGCCTCATATTGAAATTTGCTTATAATCGCTCATTGCATTCTACTACTAAGATGTGCCCTTTTGAAATTGTGTATGGTTTCCTACCTCGTGCACCTATTGATTTGTTGCCTCTTCCATCTTCGGAGAAGATTAATTTTGATGCTAAACAACATGTTGAATTGGTTTTAAAAATGCATGAGTTAACTAAGGAAAACATTGAGCGCATGAATGCTAAATATAAACTTACTGGAGATAAGGGTAGAAAACATGTTGTGTTTTGTGACGCCCGGGTGATTAAGCTACAGTAATCCCCACTAATGGTGCCACGTCATCTTCGTCACTGTAGTTAATCTCGGGTTAGTTCAAAAACCGGTTCGAATTTCAAATACAAAATCGAGCAAACAATAAAAGTTTTCAAATATTAAAATTTAAATGTTCGGAGTGAACCAAATAATACATAGGTAATTATGGAGGTGAAACCACATTTTTATAAAATGTTTAAATGCTCAAGGGAAAATGAAACAGCAGCAAAAGAAATTAATTAAATGCCTTTTGTGTTTTGTAAAATATTATTTAGGGATGAAGCATTTTGTGGTTGTGGCTTAATTTGTAAGAACAATTTAGGTGCCACTTTGGTATTTACTAAAACAAAAAATTAAACTGCAACTAAAATAAAACAGAAAAGGTAAAGTAAATAAAAAGTAAAAATAAAACAAAAGAGAGTGGGAGAGGAAACCCCACTGGCCCAACTGGGCCAGCCCCTCCCCACCTGGCCCCCCTCACACCTGGCCCAGCCCCCTCCCCTGGCCCGGCCCAGCCGGCCGGCCACTTATCCACCTCTTCCCCCGGTCGGGAACCCTAGCCGCAACCACTCCTCCCCCCGATCCCCTTTCTCCCCCTCGCGCCGATCCGGATCGGCCCCCGCCCGATCCCGGTCCCCCTCGTCCTCCCCTCATCGCCGGCGGCCCCCGCCGCCCCGACACCGGTCACCTCCGCCCCCCTGCGCCCCTCGCCGCCGTCCGGACCCCCCCTCCACACCGTCGCCCCACGCGCGGGGCACCCGCCGCCGCGGGATCGTCCCCGACCTCCCCCGCCTCACCGGACCCCCTCCCCGACGCCGGCGGCCGCCTCCCCGACTCCCTCCTCGCCGGTCGCCTCCAAGCTCCACCGCGCCCGCCTCCTAGACCCCGCGGACCCCCTGTGAGCTTCGCCCACTCCCCCCCCCCCCGTCGCTCCCCTCTCCCCCTCCCGAACGACGCCGTCGCCCGGAGCCCCCGTCGCCGGCTCCGGCCGTCCCCCGCCTCCCTCGCCTTTCCCCCCTGCCAACGAACCCGAACGGACCTCCCCGTCGCACCCCCCCCCCGGCGACGCCCGCCGACGCTGACGCCCGCGTCCACGCCCGCATCCCCCTCCGCCTACTTCCGCCGCCTCCGGCGACCCGGACCCCGTCTAGCCCCGCCACCGCCGAAGCCCCACCGGGGACCGCCTCGCCGGCTCCTCGTCGGGCCCCCCCTCCGCCACGCCGGCGCGGGATCGGGCGGGCGCCCACGCCCGCGTCCCCCTGGGTTGCGCCCGAACGGGCCACCCCGCACGCCCGCACGCCCGTTTGGCCCCCTGGGGCCTATGACATTGGGGCCCCACCCCCCACAGAACTTTTAAATAAAAAGAAAAGGAAAATGAGATTTATATAAATAAAAAAATGAATAAAAACTAATTAATTAATTAATTAATCAATTAATTAAGTAAATAATTAATCTAATTAATCCTGGTTAATTAACCTAATAACTAATTAACCTAATTAACTACTGTTAATTAAACTTAATTAGGTTAATTAGTTAACAGTGTATGACGAACGGGACCCACCTGTCAGGGTTGACTCAGTCAACCCCTGTTGACTGCTGACGTCAGCATGACATCATGCTGACGTCATAAATACATTTTTTCGAATTAATTAAATAAATAATTAAATTCCAAAATTGTTAAAATCTTTTAAAAATCATATCTTTTAATCCGTAACTCGGATTAAAATATTTTCAACATGAAAGTTGCTCAGAACGACGAGATGAATCCGGATACGCAACCCGTTCGTCCGCCACACACCCCTAACCTATCGAACTCGCAACTTTCCCCCTCCGGCTCCTCTGCCCGAAAACACGAAACACCGGGAATACTTTCCCGGATGTTTTCCCCCCTTCACCGGTATCACCTACTACCGCGTTAGGGCACACCGAACACCGCGTATTGCCTTGTTATATTTTGTGATGCTTTGTTTGCTCTGTATTCATTATTTCTTCCCCCTCTTCTCTCCGGTAGACTACGAGACCGACGCTGCTGCTGACCAGTTCGACTACGGAGTTGACGACCCCTCTCTCTTGCCAGAGCAACCAGGCAAGCCCCCCCCTTGATCACCAGATATCGCCTATTCTTCTCTATACTGCTTGCATTAGAGTAGTGTAGCATGTTACTGCTTTCCGTTAATCCTATTCTGATGCATAGCCTGTCATTGTTGCTACTGTCATTGATACCTTACCTGCAATCCTAGATGCTTAGTATAGGATGCTAGTTTATCATCATTGGCCCTACATTCTTGTCAGTCTGCCTTGCTATACTATTGGGCCGTGATCACTCGGGAGGTGATCACGGGTATATACTATACATACATACATACTATACAGATGGTGACTAAAGTCGGGTCAGCTCGATGAGTACCCGCAAGTGATTCTGATGAGGGGGCTGAAAGGACAGGTGGCTCCATCCCGGTAGAGGTGGGCCTGGGTTCCCGACGGCCCCCGACTGTTACTTTGTGGCGGAGCGACAGGGCAGGTTGAGACCACCTAGGAGACAGGTGGGCCTGGCCCTGTTCGGCGTTCGCGGATACTTAACACGCTTAACGAGATCTTGGTATTTGATCTGAGTCGGCTACGAGCCTATACGCACTAACCATCTACGCGGGAGTAGTTATGGGTATCCCGACGTCGTGGTATCAGCCGAAGCACTTCAGACGTCAGCGACGGAGCGGCGCGCGCCGGATTGGACTGGAACGCCTACTAGGCTAGGTCTGCTTCCGGCCGCCCTACGCAACGTGCAGGTGTGCTATGGGCGATGGGCCCAGACCCCTGTGCGCTTAGGTTTAGACCGGCGTGCTGGCCTCTCTGTTGTGCCTAGGTGGGGCTGCGACGTGTTGATCTTCCGAGGCCGGGCATGACCCAGGAAAGTGTGTCCGGCCAAATGGGATCGAGCGTGTTGGGTTATGTGGTGCACCCCTGCAGGGAAGTTAATCTATTCGAATAGCCGTGATCTTCGGTAACAGGACGACTTGGAGTTGTACCTTGACCTTATGACAACTAGAACCGGATACTTAATAAAACACACCCTTCCAAGTGCCAGATACAACCGGTGGTCGCTCTCCCTCAGGGATACGAGGAGGGGATCGCCGGGTAGGATTATGCTATGCGATGCTACTTGGAGATGCTACTTGGAGATGCTACTTGGAGGACTTCAATCTACTCTCTTCTACATGCTGCAAGACGGAGGCTGCCAGAAGCGTAGTCTTCGATAGGACTAGCTATCCCCCTCTTATTCTGGCATTCTGCAGTTCAGTCCACTGATATGGCCTCCTTACACATATACCCGTGCATATGTAGTGTAGTTCCTTGCTTGCGAGTACTTTGGATGAGTACTCACGGTTGCTTTCTCCCCCCTTTTCCCCCTTTCCTTTCTTTCTGGTTGTCGCAACCAGATGCTGGAGTCCAGGAGCCAGACGCCACCGTCGACGACGACCCCTACTACACCGGAGGTGCCTACTACTACGTGCAGCCCGCTGACGACGACCTGGAGTAGTTAGGAGGATCCCAGGCAGGAGGCCTGCGCCTCTTTCGATCTGTATCCCAGTTTGTGCTAGCCTTCTTAAGGCAACTTGTTTAAGTTATGTCTGTACTCAGATATTGTTGCTTCCGCTGACTCGTCTATGATCGAGCACTTGTATTCGAGCCCTCGAGGCCCCTGGCTTGTATTATGATGCTTGTATGACTTATTTTATTTGTAGAGTTGTGTTGTGATATCTTCCCGTGAGTCCCTGATCTTGATCGTACACATTTGCGTGCATGATTAGTGTACGATTGAATCGGGGGCGTCACAAGTTGGTATCAGAGCCGACTGCCTGTAGGAATCCCCCTTCCACACTCCTTGGCCGAAGTCGAGTCTAGACTTTACAAAACTTTTACTAACATGGCTGTGCGGCCCATGGGCCCACGTCGCCATTGGGTGGTACTAGGATCTTTTACTCCTCGACCTTTACTCTGGGACGCTGATCTCTCCTCTATTCGGGTTAAATGAAGTTTACTAAATCTAACAATAGGATCTCGTTATCACTTTCACCCGGAGAGCCCCTTGTTACTGATGATCGTCTGCTGCACCAGAAGACCCTGAAGATACTCTCCGCTGTTAACCCGAGAACTTGTGTTCATCGCGTTTGCAATTCCCCTTCCACCGCAAACCCTTATGGATAACTACTTGCAGTTGTTATTCTTACATTCATCCCCAGTTGGTCTTGTTATTACAAGATAACCTGAAAACTCGTCGTTGTTTCGATAATCCTTTGAGCTTACTGCCTTGCTGTTCTTTGTCACCTGAATACCCCTACGGTTAATTATTGCAATTATCGAGTATCCGCTCATCCCCAGTTGTTCATGAGTTTCACAAAAGTCTTCGAAATATTATTCGATCTTCTGAAAATCCTTTGGAGCCTTTGGCTCTTGAAATTCTTGCTTGCTCGCATTATGGTTAATCCCATAAGTCTCGTAGTCTTATTGACATTCCTTGTCATTATCATTTTGGGTCTATTGACTCAATATGTTTGCGAATACACGCAATCATCATTGATCCTTATAAATTACTTTTCCGGCTGAGCTGCCATTCTTTTAACTGGAATTGGTTCTCGACCAATCGAATTGTCTTTGATTGTACCCTAAGGCTATTCAACTTATCCACCCCTAATCAGAGCATTGCTTCTGATCCCTTGATTTGGGAATCATAATTCCTTTGCATTTGACAATTGAGTTAGTCAGTTGTTTCTATAATCCGGTGCACTTGCATTCCTTCTTCCTTTGATAGAGTATCGATACCCACACCAGCTCCGTTGTGGACCATCGGTTCCTTTGTTGGATTTTATGTCCTTCATAATTAATCACCTTGTGAGCTCTTTCCCCTGATACATAATGCCTTTGGTACATTGTATCCTCTGCTTGACCAACAATGCTCTACTTTCGAGCTTGTATTAATTACCCCGAAGTTTGTGGTATATGTTCGTAAGATGCCCGGATGGGTTGAACCTATGCCTTCCTTAATATGTGTGAACTCGGAAGATTTCACGAGTCATACTCATCTGGTATTTCACCAGGTAAAACTTTCAACACTAATGCCTTTATCAAAGCGAGAAGTGAATGGAAGATTATACATTGAAGAAGTGGGAGTCGACCTTGAACTTTGTGTTCATGCCCATAGACACGATGTAGATCTTCTCATCGAAGCTTCTTTTAAAATTAATTATTCCCTTGGTATAAGTTCATCTTATATCTGGGATCTGGCCTTTTTCAATCGTGGTTCCGACCATGTTCTCCTTTAAATACCAATTCTCGTGCCAGTTTAAGCACTTGTCTTCTGCAGAGCAATACCCCAGTCCAACCTCTATTTTGATCTGTCGTCGAGTATTACCCCCTGGTATCTCGAGATTATCATGGAACTGCATAACTTCTTATGAGTTCTTCATCAAGTGCTACGTTCCCACTGATTACAATTTTTCATGGGCTCTGAGTTATTAAACACTCAAAGACACCGATAACTGAACCGAGTCCGCATTACGGTTCAACAACTCTTACTAATATTCTTTACTTACGAGTTTGTACCCAATCATGTCATTCCTAGCCTGATCGGCCATATCATTACCATGCTAAATTTTAACTGTGCTACCTGGTCCTTAATCCCGGAGCACAACTTTTGACAATGAGCTAAGCTTACGTCGATCTTCCTCGTCATATCAGTTCGCCTTGAACAACAATCTTGATTTCAAGTTTGTGTCGTGCCTATGGTTCCAATAACCTCTTGCTTCATTATTCTTTTGACTTGATGTGATCGCGGATCGATTACATCTTCGTGGAATCTCTCGACAAATGTGTCATGATCACCATCTACATTCTGATGCTCTTCCAGGATATCAATTGAATTAATGATGAGAAATACCATCCTTGCCCTCGATGATTTGTGTTGTCATCGACCTCTTTATTGCGTTCCCTCCAACAAAAACTTCTTTGTGTTCTGTGTTATACCTCGAGTTCCTTGCTACCTAGCATTTGTTCTTCTTTACCATGGAGTATTACCATCTTTTATGTCAAGAAGGTCGTGAGGATTACTCCCCCTCTTAAGAATTCTTGGTATGGTGATACTTCTCACCATCACCATTCTTTCTTGGTCCTCGTGTTGATTCCAACCGGGGTACCAACAAGTGAACGGTGTTGTTTGGATTCTGCACTTCTAGCAACCCTATTGCTTTGAAGTTAATGGTCGGTCGTTCGTTCTTAAACTATTGATTATTGAATCACCATTCTAACATTGGTCGTGCAACCCAACCCATATTTTGGGCGCACCTTTCAACCAATGTTTAATTGTGTATGTTTTCCGTGAGCATACTTCCTTATATCATTTGATCTGACAAATGTTATCTCCTTGTTCACTTAATTGTGGAAATCCATCTTTTGGAAATCTCGATGAATTGTCGTTGAGTTCACCAGACACCTCTTTGTCCTCTCCTTGGATTAATGGTGAACTCTTGTTAACGGAAATCACTTCATAGTTCATTTCCTGAGAACCTTACATTGTCATCTTGTCAATTGTGTTGCACCTTTTCTTCTCAGGCTTACTAAGTCGGAGGTATCCTGGCACTAATCAGATCTGAATCTAGGTCAGATATGATGGTTGGAACATATTTCCAAGAGTTACAACAATGGTCCTTATGTGACCCGGTAAGGTGATGTCATGCCTAGCACACCTGGCTGGAGGCCCAATTGTTATAGTTTCCCTTTTCAGCCAGGCTATCCTTTCTTCCATGAGGAAATGGTAAGACTTATTCTATAAGTTCTTCCTGATGCACCCTTTTTGTTTCCAAAGTCTGAACTTGCTTGAAGACCATGTAATGCTATCTCGAAGCATGTTTGTGGAACTCCGATTGTCAACAAGGACATTTGAAGCCAATGCTAAATGTTTCCTGCTAAATTATCCAAACACCGTTGTATGGGTAATGTCATGAAAATTCTCTCCCCTACCTAAAGAGTTTTCTACATTATATCCTGTCATGGATATCATGCTCTGCTTATCCTTGGGAAGGATATACCCTTGAAATATGTGGTTAAACATAATTTCCTTTCCACTGTTCTGTTTAATCTGATGATCATATTTTCCTTCCATTGTTGGTTTAACCTTTCTTGTGAACTATATGATCTGAGCAGTAATATTCTCCTGCTTATGTAAACACCTCGTTGTACAATTCTGTCAGTAAGACCCTGTTACTTTTGTTGATGACATTCCGGTAACCACCGATGGACGAGAACTTCGCCTATTGGTCCGCCTCGTTCAACGAGCAGGAAAATGGTTCTCTTCGTCCCTCGCCCTTGGTACCGACATTGTTGCCGACATAACTGACATGCTACTCTCTGACATGCCTTGCTATCGTGATCGTACAAGATGTCAGCCCCCCCCCCTTTCTACTTTTAACCCACATGGTGGGCCCATAACCCACAGTTCCATAGGATCGGAACCAGACTCTCCTGTACACCCCCTGTTCCCAAAGTTATTCCTCCCGCGTGGACTCGTATGTAATTCACGGGCCACCGTCATAGTGATCTATTCTGGTATCAGACGCGATACTTACTCTCGCTACTCTGAACCCCTTTCCCACCCGCTTGGAGCCTATTATGGTACCTTCGTACCTTACTCTCGAGGTATTTCATATGTTCAACTCGAGAGATAATCTTATACTAATTCATGGGTTAGCCCCAGATTGTTTCCCTTAAAAGCTTTATGTCGTAGTGAGCTGGCCCTTATCTTTCGTAAGTACGATGGAGTTCCCGAAGAAATGATGACCAGTTTATCATGATGCATCGGAATAAAGGATTGAAGACATCAACGAAAGGGATTAACTTCTTCGAGAAGATCCGTTAGATTATCGTAACCAGACCTTTCCCCCTTGCTCCCCTCTTAAATCTCGGGACGAGATTTCTTGTAGTGGAGGAGAATTGTGACGCCCGGGTGATTAAGCTACAGTAATCCCCACTAATGATGCCACGTCACCTTTGTCACTGTAGTTAATCTCGGGTTAGTTCAAAAACCGGTTCGAATTTCAAATACAAAATCGAGCAAACAATAAAAGTTTTCAAATATTAAAATTTAAATGTTCGGAGTGAACCAAATAATACATAGGTAATTATGGAGGTGAAACCACATTTTTATAAAATGTTTAAATGCTCAAAGGAAAATAAAACAGCAGCAAAAGAAATTAATTAAATGCCTTTTGTGTTTTGTAAAATATTAAACTATATTATTTAGGGATGAAGCATTTTGTGGTTGTGGCTTAATTTGTAAGAACAATTTAGGTGCCACTTTGGTATTTACTAAAACAAAAAAATAAACTGCAACTAAAATAAAACAGAAAAGGTAAAGTAAATAAAAAGTAAAAATAAAACAAAAGAGAGTGGGGGAGGAAACCCCACTGGCCCAACTGGGCCAGCCCCTCCCCACCTGGCCCCCCTCACACCTGGCCCAGCCCCCTCCCCTGGCCCGGCCCAGCCGGCCGGCCACTTATCCACCTCTTCCCCCGGTCGGGAACCCTAGCCGCAACCACTCCTCCCCCCGATCCCCTTTCTCCCCCTCGCGCCGATCCGGATCGGCCCCCGCCCGATCCCGGTCCCCCTCGTCCTCCCCTCATCGCCGGCGGCCCCCGCCGCCCCGACACCGGTCACCTCCGCCCCCCTGCGCCCCTCGCCGCCGTCCGGACCCCCCCTCCACACCGTCGCCCCACGCGCGGGGCACCCGCCGCCGCGGGATCGTCCCCGACCTCCCCCGCCTCACCGGACCCCCTCCCCGACGCCGGCGGCCGCCTCCCCGACTCCCTCCTCGCCGGTCGCCTCCAAGCTCCACCGCGCCCGCCTCCTAGACCCCGCGGACCCCCTGTGAGCTTCGCCCACTCCCCCCCCCCGTCGCTCCCCTCTCCCCCTCCCGAACGACGCCGTCGCCCGGAGCCCCCGTCGCCGGCTCCGGCCGTCCCCCGCCTCCCTCGCCTTTCCCCCCTGCCAACGAACCCGAACGGACCTCCCCGTCGCACCCCCCCCGGCGACGCCCGCCGACGCTGACGCCCGCGTCCACGCCCGCATCCCCCTCCGCCTACTTCCGCCGCCTCCGGCGACCCGGACCCCGTCTAGCCCCGCCACCGCCGAAGCCCCACCGGGGACCGCCTCGCCGGCTCCTCGTCGGGCCCCCCTCCGCCACGCCGGCGCGGGATCGGGCGGGCGCCCACGCCCGCGTCCCCCTGGGTTGCGCCCGAACGGGCCACCCCGCACGCCCGCACGCCCGTTTGGCCCCCTGGGGCCTATGACATTGGGGCCCCACCCCCCACAGAACTTTTAAATAAAAAGAAAAGGAAAATGAGATTTATATAAATAAAAAAATGAATAAAAACTAATTAATTAATTAATTAATCAATTAATTAAGTAAATAATTAATCTAATTAATCCTGGTTAATTAACCTAATAACTAATTAACCTAATTAACTACTGTTAATTAAACTTAATTAGGTTAATTAGTTAACAGTGTATGACGAACGGGACCCACCTGTCAGGGTTGACTCAGTCAACCCCTGTTGACTGCTGACGTCAGCATGACATCATGCTGACGTCATAAATACATTTTTTCGAATTAATTAAATAAATAATTAAATTCCAAAATTGTTAAAATCTTTTAAAAATCATATCTTTTAATCCGTAACTCGGATTAAAATATTTTCAACATGAAAGTTGCTCAGAACGACGAGACGAATCCGGATACGCAACCCGTTCGTCCGCCACACACCCCTAACCTATCGAACTCGCAACTTTCCCCCTCCGGCTCCTCTGCCCGAAAACACGAAACACCGGGAATACTTTCCCGGATGTTTTCCCCCTTCACCGGTATCACCTACTACCGCGTTAGGGCACACCGAACACCGCGTATTGCCTTGTTATATTTTGTGATGCTTTGTTTGCTCTGTATTCATTATTTCTTCCCCCTCTTCTCTCCGGTAGACTACGAGACCGACGCTGCTGCTGACCAGTTCGACTACGGAGTTGACGACCCCTCTCTCTTGCCAGAGCAACCAGGCAAGCCCCCCCCTTGATCACCAGATATCGCCTACTCTTCTCTATACTGCTTGCATTAGAGTAGTGTAGCATGTTACTGCTTTCCGTTAATCCTATTCTGATGCATAGCCTGTCATTGTTGCTACAGTCATTGATACCTTACCTGCAATCCTAAATGCTTAGTATAGGATGCTAGTTTATCATCATTGGCCCTACATTCTTGTCAGTCTGCCTTGCTATACTATCGGGCCGTGATCACTTGGGAGGTGATCACGGGTATATACTATACATACATACATACTATACAGATGGTGACTAAAGTCGGGTCAGCTCGATTGAGTACCCGCAAGTGATTCTGATGAGGGGGCTGAAAGGACAGGTGGCTCCATCCCGGTAGAGGTGGGCCTGGGTTCCCGACGGCCCTCGACTGTTACTTTGTGGCGGAGCGACAGGGCAGGTTGAGACCACCTAGGAGACAGGTGGGCCTGGCCCTGTTCGGCGTTCGCGGATACTTAACACGCTTAACGAGATCTTGGTATTTGATCTGAGTCTGGCTACGAGCCTATACGCACTAACCATCTACGCGGGAGTAGTTATGGGTATCCCGACGTCGTGGTATCAGCCGAAGCACTTCAGACGTCAGCGACGGAGCGGCGCGCGCCGGATTGGAACGTAAGCCTGCTCTGTATTAAGGGGCTAGTTCTGCTTCCGGCCGCCCTACGCAACGTGCAGGTGTGCTATGGGCGATGGGCCCAGACCCCTGTGCGCTTAGGTTTAGACCGGCGTGCTGGCCTCTCTGTTTTGCCTAGGTGGGGCTGCGACGTGTTGATCTTCCGAGGCCGGGCATGACCCAGGAAAGTGTGTCCGGCCAAATGGGATCAAGCGTGTTGGGTTATGTGGTGCACCCCTGCAGGGAAGTTAATCTATTCGAATAGCCGTGATCTTCGGTAACAGGACGACTTGGAGTTGTACCTTGACCTTATGACAACTAGAACCGGATACTTAATAAAACACACCCTTCCAAGTGCCAGATACAACCGGTGGTCGCTCTCCCCAGGGATATGAGGAGGGGATCGCCGGGTAGGATTATGCTATGCGATGCTACTTGGAGATGCTACTTGGAGATGCTACTTGGAGGACTTCAATCTACTCTCTTCTACATGCTGCAAGACGGAGGCTGCCAGAAGCGTAGTCTTCGATAGGACTAGCTATCCCCCTCTTATTCTGGCATTCTGCAGTTCAGTCCACTGATATGGCCTCCTTACACATATACCCATGCATATGTAGTGTAGTTCCTTGCTTGCGAGTACTTTGGATGAGTACTCACGGTTGCTTTCTCCCCCCTTTTCCCCCTTTCCTTTCTTTCTGGTTGTCGCAACCAGATGCTGGAGTCCAGGAGCCAGACGCCACCGTCGACGACGACCCCTACTACACCGGAGGTGCCTACTACTACGTGCAGCCCGCTGACGACGACCAGGAGTAGTTAGGAGGATCCCAGGCAGGAGGCCTGCGCCTCTTTCGATCTGTATCCCAGTTTGTGCTAGCCATCTTATGGCAACTTGTTTAACTTATGTCTGTACTCAGATATTGTTGCTTCCGCTGACTCGTCTATGATCGAGCACTTGTATTCGAGCCCTCGAGGCCCCTGGCTTGTATTATGATGCTTGTATGACTTATTTTATTTGTAGAGTTGTGTTGTGATATCTTCCCGTGAGTCCCTGATCTTGATCGTACACATTTGCGTGCATGATTAGTGTACGATTGAATCGGGGGCGTCACATGTTTGCACCTGGAGATCTTGTTCGGTTACATTTGCGTAAGGATAGATTTCCTGATTTTCGCAAATCAAAGCTAATGCCACGTGTTGATGGCCCTTTTAAGGTGTTAGAGAAAACAAATGATAATGCATATAAACTTGAGCTGCCTGCAGGTCCACTTTTAACATTGCAGATTTGAAGCCTTATTTGGGTGAGGAAGATGAGCTTCCGTCGAAGACGACTTCATTTCAAGAAGGGAAGGATGATGAGGACATCAATACCATTGTTACACCCACAGCCCCTACTGCTACATATACTGGACCAATTACTAGAGCTCGCGCACGCCAATTAAATTATCATGTACTTTCGTTTCTTGGTAATGATTCTAATGTTCATGAGAATATGATGCTGCCTAAATTGGATACATTTGTTTTGCTTACAAATGAAGGGCCTGGCATGGATAAGAGGGATGAACACTGCAGCAATACCAAGCATGGAGATGATGGCATGCGCAAGGGGAACAAGAACGGAGTTACAAGTGATGATTTCAGGACTTTGAAGCCACCATAATGAGTGCATGAAGCCTTGGACGAAATACACAAGATGCCACTTCATAAATTACGTCCAGAGGCTATTCTAGGTGTTGCGTCACCTTATTATTGGGCTAGGCCCCTGTAATTTTGAAATACATAAGTATAGGCTATTTTTAGAGTCCGTATGTGTGGGGAAACAAGAGATAGGGTTGGTTTTGGACCCCTCCCCCAAGGGCGACGAAATTCCCCCCTCTTCCTCCATAGATACAACCCTTAGGGCGTCGTTTAGACTTTGGGTTTTGTTTAGATTAAAAGTTCGCCATAGCTGCAACTTTGCGTACTTTGTTTGTGTTCAACGACCAGACAAAGGCATCACAGAACCCCACCTTCATTAATAAAGCTTTCCTCTTTTATTCGCATATCCAGATTGCAATCTCAGTTTCTTACTTGTTCTTCGTTTGCTCGCAGGAAATAGACCCTCGTGGTCAGGTTGATCGTGCTCCGGCGTGGTCAATAACCCCTCGGAAGTTGGTTTAGCGATTGCTAAGGCGTGGCGTCTTCGCACGTTCGTAGTCGGATCGTCAAATTCGACTCCCACAAAAAACGATAGCTATCTCATCAAAACATCGAGACACCTTCACCTCTAGCACAAATGCTTACATGGAGCATGGTTGGTGTCGGTAATTTTTACTTGGCACACCTCACACTCTGCATATATGTTTGTTCCATCCGTACATTTGTGTAGTTCCACCAAAATGCAGCTGAATAACCCTGTTTGCACAGATAATGAAAAAGCGTGATTACATTATAGTGCACTAGTTGATGAAACATACACTAATAAATAGAAGAAAATATTGTGATAGTATCATAGTATGCCATGCTGTGAGGGCGAGATGGGCCCTGTGACGCCTCATACGGTAGGCCTCATACTGGAAATCGACCCAATTCTCCCCGATACACCTTCTGCCAGTGATGAACATCAGTGTATAGTAGTAGTACAAGGAGGGGTTTTGAGACATTCCAATCTCTATTTTTGTGCAAATCAACTAAAATTAAGCACCCCAGTTTGCACAAACACTTAAACATTAACAATGGGACTAGTTGGTGAAACATATACTAACAAAGAGAAGCACTTTCTTTATCTACATTGGAAATTAAATGATAGAGAGGACACTCTGTCTATTTTAACTATATTATTACTTCATTTTATTAGTGGCACTAGGGTCGAGGAGGTGGCAAGCGAGGTGTACCATGCGTCGCAAGGATGTAGGCCGGGGGTGCTTAGACTGGGATGCTGAAGCTGGCTCTCTCAGTCCCTATCTTCCCCCCTGATGTTTCTGTGGTAGCATTTGGGTTGTAATCCAAACTTGGTCGAGCTGGTGCTGCATCCCCCTACCTTCCTAGCTTATGTGGCGAACTTGTCTCCTGCTAGTACTCAGTTCGTTCTAGTAGCAGTTGCATATCTGCCCGTTTACACTGAGATGTTGTCGGATAATGGTTCTTTGTGGTTGGGTTTCTTTAATGAAATAGGAGGAAACCCCCTCTTTCGATATGTAAAAAAATCAATGGCACTAGTGGTGCAAAAACATTGCCTCAAATTAATAGTGCCACTAGATTAAGGTGCAAAATAATAACATTACTGCTTTATCATGGCAGTGCCAAAACAGTAGCACAAGAGCAGAGTCAACATGCAGGATATTGGAAAACGGTCGGGACAAAAAGGAACATAACGCATGATGGGAACCATATCTTCAGTCAACGCCATCGTAGAAGGGATGACACCAGTCACCAACATGGATGATTCAATTCATGGGATCCTTTTGTGCAGTTCACCTAAAATGAAGCAATGTCCCATGAGCTAGCAGCTTCTTCTTCATTAGTTGCAATAAAATTGAGCAACATCAAGGTTGGTCATGAAGCTCATGGAATGTTCAACTATAATTTGGATATCATTTGTGTAGTTCAACTAAGATCAAGCGTGAAATGTATATCTCTGTTTGCAAAAAAAGGTGGAAAGGAGGGTGACTAACAAGTGATGAAACATACATCGAATGAAAAGAAGCATGTTCCTTATCTGAATGGCGATCCTACAAGGACAGTAGCAATTTCTAAAGCAGCAGCATTGCTAGATATTAGTGTGGGCATTAGGATTAACTATGACAATCGTTAAACATGGCATTACTTTAATGGTGCCATTGCTTCATTTTACCAGCAACATTACATTAACATCTGCTAAAGAGTTGGTATTTGGGCATGGGAGAGTAGGCGGACCAAGACAGATGCATTTCTAACAAAAAGAAGCAACTTATCTTAATGGGAAATTTTGCAGGACATGAAAAACAGTGCCATTGATTCGTATTACTGGAGGCATTACAGTGAAAACAACATTGGTTTAACGTGTCCTTACTTTTAACAGTGGGACTGCTACATTTTACCAGTGGCATTACATAACAGGGGCTCGGGGCAACAAAAATCAGAATAGGATATCTGGGTTGGTCCCATTTTTGTTCGGTATAGCCACCTTATACTATGTGAGGCTAGCAAATCTAGTGCTGGAAATACTCTGTTGACTTGTCCCCCAGTCCCCACTTTCTTTCCTTTTTTTAACCAATAGATCGGTTTATATTGAGTTTGTACTGCGTTTCCCTTTATTTCCCTATTAGAACAAGAGACTAGTTGGATAGCCAGTCTCTATGACTTTTCGCCCCCATTATTTCCTCTTTCGACCAAGTCCTAGATTCAGGTAACAAATCTTCCCCCACTACCACCCCCTTTCTTCCCTATTTGAACCAAGTAGTACTAGATTCGACTACATGAAGTAGGTTCACCTCTTAACAGTAAAAATTTAGGTGGCTATTGAATAGCCGATCAATCCTATCTATGATGGTGCCTGAGAAATAGTAAAAGATATAAATGCAGGGACATCAGGAGCTGGGGAAGTAGAGCAAGGCCGGTTTCTAAGGAAGTTATACCTGAGGGTCACCGGGATGTCGCTAGGTGCGTGGCGGGAGGACGGATCTGCCCACACTATGGCAGCGACGAAGAAGGGGTCGGAGGCCCTCCCTAGTCGGCACTGTGTGGGAGAGAACAGCAAGGCACATGCTGATCGGGACGCGCGGACAGTGGGTAAGAGCCCTCACTGAGGACGACCGCGTGAACATTGCACCTTCTCACCTTCCCCGGCGGAGGGGATCTAGCTGGATCTGTGACCAGCGGTGAGTAGAGAGAGAGTGTGGCCACCATTTTCGTGTTTAGATCTAGAGAGGATGAGAGAGTGTGAAGAGAGCAACACTAGCAAGAAATCACGGAGGCTCCTGCCTATATAGTGGACTAGTTTTCTTTTATCTACCGGAGCCGGCTTGACCTCGTCAATGACTGTCGAGAAGTCTTCATGCATGTGCCCCGGAGGCGTGGTTATCGTCATTTTGATCTGAAGCACTGGACTAAAATATAACATGAAAAAAATACCACATGACAAGAAACAATAACCTCACTGCCCCAAGGAGACAACATGAATCCCGACAGACAAACTAGATGAGGATCAAAGCTCAAATTAAAGACAAACTCATAGAAAAGGGGTCAATCGATAGATGTCCTAATTAACATAGCCGGCTTGACCTAGATGGTAGCCGAGTAGTCTTCGTGCATGTGCCCCCAATGACCAGCGCCTTGGAGGAACTCAGTTGTTGTTGTTTAACCCTCGCAATGATCCAAAGCACATGACACCTAATATTGCGAGATGACAAGAAACCTTTTTTTAGATTTCTCATGAGAACTATAGCCCTGTACAACACAGCCTGCACGATATGTAGATGATAGCCAATCTAGCCGTCTGCTGGAGTCTAGTCACATGCATGGACGAACTGATCTCCTGTGTCATGTAGGGATCGTCCAGGCACCGACGTATGTACAACACTGCTCCAGTACTATCGCTCGTCTCTCTCTTCTATTAACTCAGCCGACTTGCGAGGCCGGGGGGTGTGCCTTTGGTCAGTTCTCTATTGCGGTCCCACATGTGTGTGCAAACACAATATGAGGCGCGTTCCATTCAGAGAGCGGCATGCCAGACCGGCCGACCGTCTAGGGTGCGATGCGAACGCGACGGGCGTGCTATATACATCTGTACCGCCATTTTCTTGAGGCTTTGCTCCATGGCGCAATCCATGGATACAAAATTATATTTAAAAGTCGAGGGCGGGGATTTTCCCGCGCGGTAGGCGGGGCAGTTCCGCCTAGTTGGTTCGATAGAGAGCCGAGAAGATGAGGGAGTAGGTTGCTGCAAACGTAGGGATGTGTGATTTGATGACTTGTTACTGCTGGACAGGTGGCGCCCTGTGATTTGACTTGCGATTATCATTATTACTGCAGCGTTAGGACCGACGTGAGTCTCCCGATTCCTGACCACCTCCATGGTATACTGGTGCCAAGTACTAGTGATAAGATGAGGTTCTAAGCACATTAAAGAGCTAAGCAACTATAGTCCCCAATGCAAAGGTGCTTCACTTTTTGTAGCTAAGCATCCTTCATTTAATGATTTAGCAACTAAAGTTATCCATGCATTGGTGGGATTCTTTCCTTTAAGTGTTTTCCCTAGGTTCCTGCACTTGGCATTGTTTCTTCCTGGGTCACCACACTCATCTCTCATCTCTTAATTACCTTGCCACATCAATTTTTGCCTACATGCCAGGCTTATGCTGGTCGTAATGGGAGTATCATAACTAGTAGGAGTATGGTGCATGCCAACTAGGCAATTTTGATAAGGTGGCATAGAATTAAATGAAGAAAGATATGTTGAGTATCATATCATGATACTGTATCATAATTAATGCTATACTACTATGTGTCATGCATGGCAATTAATAAAGTATCATATGATACTAATATATGATACTATGCATTAGGGGTAGTATCATACACTAGTATCATATGCATGATACTAGTATATGATACTCCCTATTACAACTAGCCTTAGCACCTGTACAAGGTGGAGCATTGGGAATGCAATAAATACTACAAAGAAAGAGATAGAGATAAGTAAAAATACTCTTATAGCCAACCTTATAGCTAACCCTGTTGTATGAGTGACTAAGTGATGACTATGTATGACATGCCAACATCAGATAGCCTAGCACACCTGGATGGAGGAAGTAGTTTCATGCATGCGAAGTAGGCAAAAAATGATCATTTATAGCCGTCTGAAATCTCCAAGGGCACGACCACGTGACCAAGGCGATGGTCATGGTAGGCGCGACCATGATACGGGCTGCTGACTGCCCTTGGATCTGAGATCAAACGGTCGCATGCTAAGTTGCTGAAAATTTGCAGAATAACCCTCTAGGATATGATATTCACCCATAGGTGTAGAACCATGCCATGCAACCATTCGATGTTAGATCCAAGATCTCTCGGAAGCCTGTATCATGGGAGCATGGAAAGCTTTGTATCACCTATAATTTTCCCGACGCTTGATGTGCGAACACGCAGATGCATGAAGCCATTTAATTGGTTGTCTAGTAGACATGACATCTAATTGGCCCCCCATAGTACTGTGCATGAATCCATTTATCCACTGGGCAATCCACTACCCTATCGTTCGCACGCCCCACTCAGCATTTTTACAATCGAAAACCGCTAGCAGTTCGTTCCTACTCGTCCCCGGCCGTCCTTTAACATTACGACAGTTTGCTCCTAGTCATCTCATCCTTTCACATTACAGCAGTTCCAGTAATCCTAACCCTCCTCCCAAATCCATGGCGTCCCAAATCTCCATGATCAATCATGAGTACAAGGTTAGAACCATCACCGGTGTCCCAAATCTCCATGATCGATGTCATCTACACTCGTTCTTCCGCGATGGTGAAAGGATCCATTGCTCGCTTCAGACGCATGTTCGGAAAGTCAAAGGGTGATGAGGGGTCGCTGGGCTAGATGTTGAGTACACCACAGTCCTGGGAAAAGAGAAGAATCTAAAGGAGGAAGATAAGAAGAAGCCCGCCGTGATCCAGGTTTGCGTGCATAACTTATGCTTGGTCTACCACATATGCCATGCCGACGTTGAGTGCGAGGATTTCAAGAACTTCCTCGGGTGCAGCAAAGTCAAATTCGTTTCTGTAGACTTTACGAATGACAAAGAAGTCCTGGGTCAAATAAGCCTCGTTGTAGGCCAGCCCTTCGACCTCCAGAGGAATGTGCTGGTGTCCTCCCGTCAGCCTTCAGTGCTGACCCTGGCAGCAGCCATGGTTGATCCTTCGCACGGTAAACTGATGAAACCTCCACCCAAGTTTAATTGTGCATGGCAGAGGAATGTACTAGATAGAGACCACATCAATTACGCTGCAATGGATGACTACCTTTGTTTCAATATCTACAAGGGTTGGATGAAGAGCGAGAGCCAAGTGTGCGGTTCAAGCAAAGAAGTATCAGCCAAGAGGAAGAGTGACAAGGACGTAGTCGAGCACGTGGAGGAGGAGTCCGAGTAAGGTGGCAGTGTCATTGCTCATGGTGGTTGTAATGCAGTGTCTACCGGATTAGTTGCTTAGTTTAATTTCAGGGTGCTTAGTTTTATTTGAGGGTTGTGTTGTGCTGAGCCCCCAGCAAAACTATGTTATGTTCCTTCTCGTTACTTTAACTCTTCAATACGTACATACTAGTATTTCTTATAGTTCATCTTGTAGTTGGTAGTACTACCACTCATTTCTTCACATTATATACGTACAATATATATGGCCAGCATCATATAGCCAACAGTTTAGTTGTCAAAGAATTTCAGGGTGCTTAGTTTTATTTGAGGGGTGTGTTGTGCTGGACACCATTATTGTGACTCAAATCTATTTTGCCATGTTATAATGACATAAATACCTATGGACCAACATGCCAGCTCTCCCTCTATCTCACTACAGTACAATAAAGTGTGGGGCCTACTTGATCCCATCAGTGTTCTTATTTTCCTGTAAAATTATTTGCTTGGTTACTTCTGACAAGCGGGGCCACACTTATCACTGTGAGATAGAGAGAATCGACATGTGGGTCTAGGCTTATTTTTGTCATATAACATGGTCAACGGGTTTGACGTGAAAATAACAATGTCTAATGGCATTTTTGAGCAAACATCTAATGGAACGATCGCATTTTTTAGATATCTAATTGCATTTTTGAGCAAGCATCTCATGGAACGATGGCATTTTTTGAGTAGTTGTAACTTCTAATGGCAAAACTAAGTAGTGAGACACAACTAGTGGCATAAATAATAAAAACCCAAGAATTAAATAGGTATGCTAATTTCTTTAATAGAATTTAGCACCCCATCTAAGCACGTACTGGCTTTTTCAATAGTACTATATGCATAATTTGGCGACGAGCGCTCTCTATATGTACCACCTTTTTTCTTTAATTTCATCTTGTTAGTTTTGCTCCATGGTGCAATCCATCGATACTACTACTGTACAAAAGTATACATTTAAAAGGCTAGAGGGCGGGGAAGTCTCCCTTGGTCGGTTTCACGAGAGGCGAGGGCCCTTGTGATTTGATGGCTCATTACTGCTGGAAGGCGGGGCCTTGTGATTTGACTACTCATATAAATGTTGCCAACGACCTGAGGAGGAGCAAAGAACCATGCGGTATACTCAAGTTTTCCACTGGAGTTGTTGGGGATATAACTATTGGGTATGACCTTAACAAGATTGTTTTGCAAGTAAACATGCGCGATGGCATGGCAGACAAATTGTTTGATAGCTAGCCTATTACAAGGCAACTAATGGCCCAAAAGAATAATTGTTTTGGCAGTTTCACAGAAAGCAGATGCTGAGCCGGCCTGCGGCTTACTGATCTTGGCCTTGATGAGTTGAAGCTTGTGGATCATCAAGCACCGGTTCATCCTGCTCCTCTTCACCCAATGGTTGGAAATCAGCGGTTGCCCAGTTGATTCCAATCAAAGCTCTGAATACAGCTTCATCACTTATAAGTGTTGATGGGTCAACATCAGGGGCAAAAGTGTTCTTACGGATCGGAGGAGTCACGTCCTGAGAAGCATGAATTAGTGCCTTGACCTTCTTGTTGTCGGCGTCGTAAACCGGCTGATAATGTGAAAGATTGGTATGTTCAACCAGTTTACTGGCCAGAGGACGCATTTCCCTTGCAATTGTGGCAAAGTCTTCTGCGCTGAAGTGTGACCCGTCTTCTGCGCTGAAGGGTGACCCGTCTTGTTTTACGCTCGGGCAGCCGTTTGCCAAGTTTGCCGGTTCAAGATCAGCTAGCCATGTTTTGGCCCGGGTTAGCATTGTAAGTGCACCGGCTCTCGCAACTGATTTCTTCAACTCTTCAATCCGCAGAGGCAGCACAGATAGCTTCTCCAACGTATCCTTGATGAGCGTTGGAGGCTGCTTGTTGTGAGCAGCTGTGCAGATGACCCGTTGTGCACCGGTATATAACTGCTCTATGAGCGTGTAGGCGGCTTTCAATTTTTTCCGCATGTCTGAGCCAAGGTGGGCAACTCTGGAGCCTGTATCATCAAGGAAAGTTTGTAAGTCGGGAGCACATTGTTTAACATACATTAAAAGCAAAGAGTGAGAGGAAGTTATTTACCAAAGATGGCAACAGTCATGGCATTGACTTGATGTTTTAAGCCGGCGAGCTCTGCAGCTACCGGCTTAAGGGCCGCTTCAGCATCCTTAGCCCTCTTCAACAGGGCTGACCTCTCTATATCCCAACCCGCCTGTTCAGCTTTGAAGTCTTTTTTCAGCTTCTCCATATCTGCTAAAGAAGTAGTCGGCTCATTTTTGGCCTTGGAGGTTTCTGCTTGCTGAGACTTGATGTTCTCTTGGAGGTCGGCGACTTGGGATTCTTTGCTATTAAGCTCAGCCTAAAAGGATATAAACAATGAGTGAGATTGCAATGAATTCATTTGAGAAGTCCCAAGCACAATACAAGTATTTTACTTGGCACTTGGGGGCTAATGCACCTTGCTCTTTTTCAAGACAAGTTTATGATGATCTGATTGTTATATGCTGATTATAGCCGATTCATGGGGGTTGTGTGCTTAAATTTTCTGGATTCATATGGTATTGAGACCCGGCTTATCTTGACAGATTAAGCCGGCCCTTGAGGACTACAGATGGGAAACTAAATCATTATTATCTAAAGTCCCGGCTCATCTTGACAGATTAAGCCGACCCTTGGGGGCTACACATGCAAAGTTGAAGTACTGTTATTGGAAGTCCCGGTTTATCTTGAAAGGATACACCGGCCCTTGGGGGCTACTAGAATTGATCTATGAAGCTATTGAAGTTTACAGCACATTCTATTCTACCATGTCCAATAAACTTGGCGGGTAATGGAAGTATATTCATATGGAAAAGAGTTGCAGTGTTTACCTCATAGCGCTCCTTCATCAAATTTACTAAGTCGGCTTCATAGTCTCAACTTGTGTAAAGACGGTTCAAATACACAGAGTGAATTTCTTGGGCATTCAAATTGGCATAACTGTCCAGATTGGCTGGCCACTTGCCCTTGTCAGCAATGGAAATTTCTTCCTTGGCACTGTGCTTGGATAGGACAGTGGGTTTACCTGGCTCTGTATAGCCATGCCCGGTGATGGTAACGTCAACATCTTTTTCTTCAGCCGGCTTAATAGGGCTTGCCAGCTTGATGGGGCTTGGCGGATTCATGGTGGCCGGGTCAACATCCATCTAGCCAACATCGGCATTCTGATCAACCAGTGCTGGTTCATCAACTGTGGCATTAGGAGCTTGATGAGAGTTTTCTGTTGTTTGCTGCTCCGACTCAAAAGGGTTCTCAGGAGTTTTGGTCACCTTCGCCTTCTTGTTGGGCTTTGACATGGCCCTGTGAATGAAACACAAGACAAGATTAGTACAACAGTTGAGTATATAATTGAAAGCAAAGGCTTGATAGTCTTACCCTGGCACCGGTTTGAAGGCTAGGACATGAGTCCATGTTGAGTCGCTAGAGGAAGAGTGAGATGTTCCCTGATAATTTAAATCGAAGGGATTAAGAGGTTGTCGGTAAAGATCGGCCTTGGGATAACTTAAGTCAGAGTTTATTGAGACTGCTGGACGACGTTTCCAAGGGGCTGGGGTGTTCGGTAAGCCGGAGGAAAGGATCCCGCTTCCGCTATTCTGGGTCGTGCGGCGAGCTTCATGTTGCTGCTTCTTCAAATAAAGTTGGGATCCAAATAAGCCAAAGGATGAGAAAACCTTACTTTCCGGTTTGCCTGATGAGTTTTCTGTTTTGGCGCAGACTCTGAGCCGGAGGAAAGAACAATTACCTCGTCGTCACCTGCACGGCTGGCCTCGGCTTCCTCCACATAACAATGATTGTCAATGAGATGTATAAAAAAATGAGCCAAGAGAGTCAAGTTCTACCTCTGAATCATCATCATCACCGTCATCATCCAAGTTTAACCTGGCAGGCTCGGTGGTGTTCTTCTTAGCAGGCCTCTTGATGACCTTGGTCTTGGTACGAGCCGGTTTGGCCAGTTTATCTTGCAGTTTCTTCTTCCAAAATGAAGAGTTGGCCTGTTAAAGTCAAAAAATCATAAGTGGGCAGTATTAATGCAAATGTGATTACATGGAAGGTTTGCAGCACTTACAGCTGGCGGCTTGTTGAAGGTGCAGAAAGTACTAAGTCCTGTTTTACTGCAATGTGCCCAAGATTCGTTCAACAACGCCTTGGTGGATTTAGTAATTTCTGCGTCAGACAGTTGAATGCCGCAGTGGCGCTAGGGATCTTTTAAATCGCCAGTATATTCACACATTAAGCCGGGCCGATGGCTTAATGGCAAGATCCTCCAAGACACCCAGCACCAAACAAGGTCAATGTCGGTTAGGCCATTAGCCATGAAGGCTCTGAGCTTTGAAAAAGTTGGCGCATATTTGGCCCGCTCCTTCATGCTGATCCGTGGGGGGGCTGGATGTGCGTTGCTAAGCCGGTGGTCGTGGTGATCCGGTAGAGGATTTTCGTTCGCTGGAGATGTGTTTTGACAGTAGAACCAAGTTTGGTTCCAATCTTTGGGATGACTCAGTGGCTTGGCATAGGGAAAGCTGGCTTCTTTCCTCTTCTGAATTGAAACCCCACCGAGTTCCAAGCTGGGTCCGTCAGTAAACTCTATCTGACGGTTTAAGTAGTTAAATTCTCTGAATAATTCAACTGTGGGCTCCTATTGAAGATAAGCTTCACAGAATACTTCAAAGTTGCAAATGTTGGACATGGAATTGGGTCCAATGTCTTGACGGTGAAGTTGGAAAAAATGAAGTACGTCGCGGAAAAACTTTTAGCCGGGCGGGCTGAACCCCCGGATCAGGTGGCCAGTGAAAACAATCACTTCTCCATCCTTGGGCTCAGGAGGATTTTCTTCGCCTGGGACCCTCCAGTGGATGTCCTCTTTCTTGGCTAGGGTGCCAGTTGCGACAAAATTGTTCAGGTCTTCTTCAGTGATCCAGGATCGGACCCAGTTGCAAGCAGTGTATGTCTTAGCCATTTTTTGATGATCTGAAGGGAAGATTATGCCAGTTTAAGATTATATGGCTAGGCCGGTTATTGGTTTAAAGGAAAATAATAATGAAGCATGCATGCAAAGGTGTTAAACCGGAGGATGGCATTGAAGTTATAAAGGTGAGCTATTGGCGGCTTAAGAGGGGACTAATGGTATCTGGCGGGTTACGGTTTCTAAGCTAAGCCGCCCACACAGTTGTTGATTTACAGATCTGAGAATGGAAAAATTGCTAAGTGTTAGAAAAACAGATTTCACAGATTGATGCTATGATTTTGGATCTGCGGCGCTTCAAATAATGGAATATATTTAGACCTAAGTTGTATCATTTGAGCAGTTCATGTGTCCAGATTGGGTTTCTTATGCAAAGGAGATGCTCTAAAAAGCAAAAATGAGTACGACAACTACCGCCGTGCAGGAGAACACTACTGCAGGATGCTACTAACGCGACACTACAATCAGAGACCCTTTGACGAAACTGTGTGCGATGCATTAATCCAAACACGGATGTAAAAAACCGTCAAAAAAGGTGCAAAACGTTTGCGATGGAGGATGCATCAAACATGGTTCAGATTTTAGTTGCGTGTGCGATGCATGGCACACGGTTAACCCGTTCGAACTGTTTGCGATGAGGCAGAACATCAGAAACGGGCAGCCATATCAATGTGTGTGCGATATACGGCATACAGTTTGCTCCGATGAACCGTTTGCTATTAGGGAGTGCAACATAAACGGTTAGCCAGATCAAGGTGTGTGTGATATAGGGCATACGGTTCACTCGGACGAACTGTTTTCAATTAGTAAACGCAATAGAAATGGTTCAATTTAACAAGATGTGTGTGATACGTGGCAAACAGCCGACTCGGATGAACTATTTGCGATAAGAATTTACAACACAGACGGTTAATACAGTTAGTTCGTGTGCGATTCTGTGTGTATAGAAAACGTTGAAAAATGCAAACTAGTTGCTTGCGGTGGCTAGGAGTATCGCACATAATGCGTCTGTGAGTACTCGTGTGCGATGATTAGTAAGCTACACATGCATTTCCTTATATTAACACTTATGTGATAAATAACACATGACACCGGATACGGTATTCGGGTTGTTCCCACGTTCCAGCGAATTCTTCCCGTGCTCCACATGGGCGAATTGTAAAATCCATGCCTATTCCCTCACCGGTTTCCTGCCACCAGCTAACGGCTTGCTGCATATAAGTTATATGATATTACCCAGGCGGCAACCCACCGCCGCAACACTTTGCGAAGATCTAGTCCTCACCCATCTACCATTAGTTGTTCCAAGCATGCCAGGCAATGACCAAAGCTTCGACGTTGATGCATACCTGCGTTACATCTTTGGCAAGGAGAACAGGCCGGAGCAGGTCGGGGAGCAAGAGCTTCATCGGCCGATGCAGGCACCATGGCCCATCGGCAGCGATATTAGTGTCACAGTCCTTGGGAGCACAATCGACATATTGTAGAGGAGGTGTGATGAGCAGTTTGCCATCCACCATACAAAAGACCCAAAGCTGCTCAGCGGCATGATCGACGACCCACCCGAAGAATCGCCGTCACCAGTGCTCATCGAGAGCCTGATTCCCCGCAAGGAATGGGCAGAGGACCTCTGCGATTTAGTCAAGACAAAGGCAACCTGCGGCTTCATCATTGCCCGCGGCGGCCATGTCAACCTCGATCCCGATGATGTGGTGGCCAGGCTCGAGCGCATCCTTGGCAGAGTTGACGTCCTCGACAAAATAGAACATCGCCAATGTGATATCTTGAGGATGCAGGTGATCGACGGATTTTGCTACCAGGCCAGAGACATGGAAATAGAGCGGTTCCGCAGAGTTGTCATGCGCGTGATTGCATGCTGTCAAGCTCTTCTGGAAGAGGCCCAACAGCCCCAAGAGCCTCCCAGGGCCAGCAACTCCGTAGGCGGAGGCGGGTCGGGACACTCGGAGTGAACGGCCGCAAGGGTGCTATGTTGGTCCTGGAGTCCGAGAAGACCATCGTCGGAAGGCCGCCAGCTCAGCCTTTTAGTTATATATTATTATAATTGTATGCATATGTAGGTCGTGAGTGTTCTGGTCCTTGCCGCATTTGGCATTTTAAATTATCCTAAATATGTAAGACAATTATTAAGAATTATTAACCATTGCCATTGTAACTTTGCCTCAACGGTGAGCAGAGCGCGTGCAGGGACGCCAGAGCGGAGCGCACCACGGACACCTCAACGGCGAGCAACCACGTGGTCAACCTTCTGCCATCAATAAATTTTGACCTTGTTTCTCGTCACATTGGTGATTACAGTGCAATAAGTAATTGCAAATCTGTTCACATCCATCAAACTAATATGTGTTCACACTTAGCATCGGGCTATAAAAACTACCCACTTGAAAATTAATTCACAGTTCCTCTCCTCATCACCCACAAAACTGGTTTTTTCTGTCAAGTCGTTCCACCATGACCAGTAGGAGGAGTTTAGGGTGGACATATAACAAGGCAACAAAGACCAAGGCCGCGGAAGCACTAGAGAGGTCCTACCGCAAAGCCGCAGCAGCAGCAGAGATGTCCCGGCGCGCCGTGGAGCCCTCGAACGAGCTCTCACGGGCACGCGAGGGCTCGCAAAAGCGCATTCACGACGTCGGCCATCGCAACGAGCCGGCGTCCTGAAGTCCTTCACCGGCGACGACGACATTCTCGCTGGCGTCACTACGCAGCAGGAGCTGGTCAACGGCTTGATGAAGCTGCTCAAGATCAGCGATGCCTCGGTTGACAAGGTGACCAGCCTCGTCGAGCAACTCATGGGTGACAATGCGAAGCTCCTCAAGTTGGTCACCGAGAAGGAGGAGGAGGCCACCGGCTGGAAGATGCTGCATGAGCAGAGCAGTGCCTCGGAGATGATGCTGAAAGCAGTCATCGAGGAACTGATGGGTGGCTTGAGGGAGCTCTGGATCGAGCGTGAGTAGGAGGTGGAGGAATCCGTGGCTGATTTTAACAAAGTCGTGAGGAATTGAATAAGGAGCTAGAGGATTTCGTCGCCCGACGATCCATCGACGAGTAGAGACAGTAGCAACCCAGATCGTTGTCTGCAATTTCCTTCTTCTCTTGCCCCCGTGTCTTTCGGGATTTGCCGCATGTGGCATTCTAAATTATCCGGAATATGTAAGACAATTATTATCTGCGCCATGGTAAATTTGTCATTGTATTATCCGTTGCCATTTTATTTGTGGTCGTATTATCCGTTGCCCTATGTGGCAATTTAAATTAGGGCGGAATACGAGTTGAAAATACGAACAAAGCAAATGCTGCCATGGGATCACAAGCAAACACCCTCTGTCCAGGTGCTTTAATTAACCCATTAATGGAGAAGTTGTGAGTGAGGCGGGCGGCGGCTGGTGCATGGAGGTCAAAGAGATTGCTTCCCGGTGAGCATGGGCGGCCTTGCTGCTCGCATGTGTCCTGTTGACCCTACGAGGTGGACAGGATGCACGTGTCCCGTCGAGCCTGCGTGGCGGACTGCTCGCACGCGTCCCGTCGAGCCTGCACGATGGACTTCTCGTGCTCATCCCATCTAATCAAATAGCTGCACGCACGCCACCGAGTATGGTTAAATTTCGACACGGTTAATATAATACAACCGTTTGCGATATTAACGTGTCAGTTTTTTGTTTCAAAAAGGATTTCGTTGGCTACTAATGTGTGCGCCTCTTCTCAAACTGGACGATTTTTTTTTACCATGGCATATATGTGCCATGTCATGAAACCATGCCAGGTTTCATGTTTTTTGGGTGACTTTTTTATTTACTGGGATTTAAAAACCGAGATTCTCAATGTTTCAGGATGATGACAAGTTTGTAATTCATTCCCATTCCTTAAACGAGACCTAAACATGCACCCAATGACACATGTACGATTTCCCACCCATTTTGCTTCACAGGAGCATGTGGTTGTAGTTCAAATTTGAATTATGGACTACATTAAATGCATAGAAAACTTAGTAACTAGTATAATATATACAATGGCCAAACGAACCCTGAACAGTTTCAAAATTCAGCCCGACACTCCTGTTATTCTATGTTGCCTGTAGAAAAAAAGTCATGGTGAGAAGAGGCAGCGATTATCGTTTCGCCCACGAGAGGGGCATGTTTTCCTACCGGAACCATGAGGGTCGTGACAGGCTCCGGTTTGTAAAAGTCATGTAATATAGCTTCGCCCAAATTGGACAATTATATGTACCATGTAGTGACACCATGCCAAGTTTCATGATTTCCTGGTGAGTTTTGGATTTACAGAGATTTAAAAACCGAGATTCGCAATGTTTGTGGCCAAGCCAGGACGGCGAGACAGTTGAATTCGTTCCCATTCGTTCCATGGGACCTAAACATGCACCCCAAGGAAACATGCATGTACGTTTTTTCTAGCCATTTTGGTACACTGGAGCATGTATTTGTAGTTCGTATTTGAATTATGGACATTAAATGCCTAGAAAACTCAATTAATGAATAAAAAAGGTCAAACATACCCTGAATAATTTCAAAGTTCAGCGCGAATCTCCAGTTGTTCCGTGTCGCGTGTAGAAGAAAATATGAGGCTAGAAGAGGGAGTGATTATCGTTTGGCCCACAAGGGGACACATTTCCCTATCGAAACCACGAGGGTTCTTGCGACAGGCTCCAGTTTGTAAGAGCTTTGTAATAAAGCTTGGCCCAAATTGGCAATGTTTTTACCATGACATATATGTGCCATGACGTGACACCATGCCACCTTTGATGACTTTCTGGTGAGTTTAGGATTTATGGGGACTTAAAAACCGAGATTCGAAATGTTTGAGGACAAGCCAGGACACCGGTATGGTTGTAATTCATTCCCATTCCTGGCATGGGACCTAAACATGCACCCAAGGACACATGTATAATTTTTCTAGCCATTTTGGTGAACTAGAGCATGTATTTGTAGTTCAGATTTGAATTATGGACATTAAATGCCTAGGAAACTCAATTAGTGTATAAAAAGGCCAAACGAACCCTGAATAAGTTTAAATTTCAGCACGGATATCATGTCGCTGCATGTTGCCCGTGGAAGAAAGTACAAGGTGAAAAGAGGCAGTGATTATGTTTCGCCCACAAGGGGAACACGTTTCCCTATCGGAACCACGAGGCTTCTTTGAGAGAAGCTCCAGTTTTTGTAAGAGGTTTGTAATAAAGCTTGGCCCAAATTGGACAATGTTTTTACCACGACATATATGTGCCATGACGTGACACCATGCCACCTTTGATGACTTTCTGGTGAGTTTAGGATTTATGGGGACTTAAAAACCGAGATTCGAAATGTTTGAAGACAAGCCATGACACCGGTACGGTTGTAATTCGTTCCGATTCCTGGCATGGGACCTAAACATGCACCCAAGGACACATGTATAATTTTTCTAGCCATTTTAGTGAACTGGAGCATGTATTTGTAGTTCGGATTTGAATTATGGACATTAAATGCCTAGGAAACTCAATTAGTGTATAAAAAGGCCAAACGAACCCTGAATAAGTTTAAATTTTAGCACGGATATCCTGTCGTACCATGTTGCCCGTAGAAGAAAATACAAGGCGAAAAGAGGCAGTGATTACGTTTCGCCCACAAGGGGAACACGTTTCCCTATCGGAACCACGAGGCTTCTTTCAGAGAAGCTCCGATTTGTAAGAGGCTTGTAATAAAACTTGCGCCACAATGGACGAAAAAAATTCCTTGACATATAAGTGCCAGGTCGTGACACCATGGCAGGTTTCACGATTTTCGACTTAGTTTTGGATTTACGGGGATTTAAAAACCGAAATTCTTCTCACGAAATGTTTTCAAATAGCACACGGTTCACTCACAAAAGCCGATATTTGATGAAAACTTCATGGAAACCATATTTTAAAGTTTCATAAAAATCTGGAAAAAAAAGTGGGATGTTAAGAAGGTGATGTTTTATTGTGACACAAAATTTCAAGTCGAAAAACATTACGAGATGTGAGCTATAAAAAGACAAATTCAGCGCTGAATAGTGACATTACTATTCAGCACAACGCTGATTTTGTCTATTTCATAGCTCACATCTCATGATGTGTTTCAACTTGAAATTCTGTGTGGCAATAAAACATCATCCTCTTAACATCCCGCATTTTTTTCAAAATTTTTTGAAACTTCAAAACATCTTTTTCTCTTGGTTTTCACCGGTTTCCACCAAATGTTGGTTTCCGTATGATATCCCCCCCCCCCGCTGCCGCCGCCACGCGCGCAATCTGAGTCGTGCATTCTGACTGGCAAGAACCCAAACCCCACGGATCGTATGTGCACACCGTTGGATGCTCCCAGATTGAACGGCAACCCTGAGCCCTCTCGACAACACATGCAGTACATGGGTAAGCACTGTGTGCATGCATCATGTAGCTCACGCTTCCTTCTCTACTAGGTTTTCATTCAAAACAGGCTACCGTTTCTCGCCACTCCTCTCATCGGTTTCCCGCCTATTCTCCCAGATATGCATGATATAGATGTTCGTTTAATTCTTATAGTTCGTATCATCCAAAATCAATTAGTTTTATAAAAAAATCTATTTTAAGATTCATGGAATTGTGCATTCTAAAGGTAAAAACAAAAAGTGACAATTCATTTAAAAAAACTTTGGCCAATTAAGATATGGAAGATTCTAGAGAACAAAGGAGAAGTGCTTGTGTTTTGAGGTTTGTGCATTATGCTTAAGTTCAACCATGGAGTCTTCTAGATTGTACATGTGGTAGAATCTGGTGGAATGTAGATGATATCCAATGGCCAGTAGTGCTCGGATTTTTCATCTCTGTACCGTCGGATTGGCTTCATCCAATGAGCAACTTTCAAATTTATTCACACACTATATAGGTAGATGCATAGATATATATATAGATGTGTCCCATGCTAGACAAAATAAAGTTTGAGCGCATGCGTGGGATGACCCCCCCCCCCCCCCGCCACCTAAAAGTTGGGAAACTGACATCGTACGTATTGAACTAGGCTTGGAGTCGGGTACGGTGTTCGGTTTGTAATGTAGTTGGTGGCCCATCAAAGTTGTGCATTTGGGATTTAAACACATCATACACCATCGTACCCATACATATATCGGGCCGCATGCAGTGTATATGGGGTCTTCTAATCGATCACGTCTCCCTTCTGCGGTTTTTTGTGACGATACGAATATATGTGGGCTACGCGAGTGTATATATATCATCCCTTTTATCGATAATGAGGGGTATGTGTTGGCCATGAATGGATTCCTCCTAGTTCGTGTTAGGGCCGGGCACCGTCAAATGTCGCTCAACCAAAGCTCGATCTCATTGTTAGGATTCCCTCCTAGATGCTCGGATTGCTAGGTTCGACCTACATCAAACCCTGCATATCTCGTCCTTAACTACCTTGCCTTCATGGTTGTTGTCTGTATCGAGAGGTAGGCACCACATCTGAATTATACATTATTCTATATTGAAAACACACATCACCCCTTCCCAACGTACATCATTTTAGGCCACATGCAACAGGTGCTGGTTTTGTGGTCCCTCTTGTGCGATTTTTATGATGGTTCAATCTATTGGCCCAAGCGGTTTATCAACAACAAAAAATGTCATTTGACCAAACGATAGATTCATTGGTCCATCTTATGGTATAGGTCATGGCGACATGCATGTATGACCAAAGTATCGATCATTACATGCATCTACCCCGCTGACATGAAGTGGGAGGTGGTGGGCCAAGCATCCTAGCTAGGTATGACATTATGTCATTATATATATCTTAGCTAGGTGGTTGTTAGGGTGCTTTCGGGTTTGCGAGGCAGGTGCCACCAAAGTTATGCATTGTGTATTTAAAGTTTTAAACATCCCCAATATTCGTACATATATTTGGCCACTTCCAGGTGGTTCTTGACTTTTGGCCCCTCTCATCGATCTTCAACAACGCGCCCAACCATGGGCCCGCGGGGTCAAAGTTGTGCATTGGAATTTTGAACATCACAGACCACCCTTTTCACTCATATATATTTGGGCTACATGTTGGTGTGGCTGTCTTTTGACCCACTCTAATGTTATTTTTTGCTGCAAAGACTTTGATGACCCTCAACAGACACGGGGTATAATATCTTAACCGTGTGCGATACGAGTGCGATGTGAATCACCACGCCTGCGCAAGCACGAGCAAATTAAGGTGGAGGTACTCGCTCAACCGTGTGCGATGCCAGTGCGCTGAAATCACCACGACCGCACAAGCACGAGCAAATTAAGGTGGAGGTACTGGCTCAACTGTGTGCGATGCAAGTGCGTTGAAATCACCACGACCGTGCAAGCGCGAGCAAATTAAGGTGGAGGTACTGGCTCAACCATGTGCGATGCAAGTGCGCTGAAATCATCACGATTGTGTAAGCGCGAGAAAATTAAGGTGGAGGTACTGGCTCAACTGTGTGCGATGCAAGTGCGCTAAAATCACCACGACCGCGCAAGCGCGAGAAAATTAAGGTGGAGGTACTGGCTCAACCGTGTGTGATGCAAGTGCACTGAAATCACCACGACCGCGCAAGCGCGAGCAAAGGGTGGAGGTACTGGCTTAACCGTGTGCGATGCAAGTGTGCTATTAAACCACCACTTGTGCAAGCTAAAGGCCGGTAAGTTTATTTGGAAATTAGGACGAACCGTGTGCGATAGACCAGCTAGCTAGAAATATAAAAAACAAACTACCCGCCTTGCGCGTTGCGAAAATCGGCGGATCCGCGCCACTTTTCCTTATTATCATACACGCTTATTCTTATTGGATCGTGCGCGATCTTGGGCACTCCTGCCCTGCATCAATTCCTTTACCCAAATTTTAGTAGTGGTCGTACTTCAACCGTCGCCCACACTCCTCTAGCACCGACCTTATAGTAAAATTGCAGTAGCCGAGGCATTTGAACCGTCGCCATCCCTCATCCACCACCATCTCCACCCACCATTACTAAAATTTTCAGTAGCCGCGGCGTATCCTCAAACACCAACCCCCCCCACCTCCACAGTCCCCCACCCGCCCCCTCCCCCCCTCGAACCGTAGCTCGCGGCAGCGCCCCCTGCCGGTCTGCCCGTTCCTCCTAGCTTAGATAATACAGTTCAGGTTACCCAGCGATACCCATACTGTCGCCCCACTCCCCCTGAGTTTTTAGATGAGGCCTGCGGTGTCCCTCCCCACCAGACCCACATCCCTGCTCCAGAATGTCGCAACCTAAGCTCGACCACGTATCTCGGGGAGCCCGACGAGTGTTCGGCCAAGAAGAGATTTATCATGGCCTCACCAGTGGACGTTGGCAAGGTGGCCGCCGTTCATCCCGACCTGTCGATCCCGGAGCAACACGTCTCCGTGGAAGCCAGCGAAGACGTTGACTACGTTGCCATGCCGAAGGCTTCATGTCAGCGGGCTAATGTATTACTGTATCTCGGGAAAGCTGGCTATGACATCAAGCTCGTCCACACCGACGGCTTCACGTGGGCCATGTCACAGGTTAAGTGGTCCATCCCCAACCCCTTTGGTTCAACCATCGTCAATCTCTTTGACGGCCCTGCCGCTGATCTCCTCCGCCAAGCGATCAAGGATTTGCGAGCTTTATACGCCATCGAGCCCATTTTCTCATTTCTGAAGGACACTTCCTACGGCGAAGGCTTGGGATCCTCAATTGCCAAGTCAGATCTCATCGACCATGGCCACGACCACGTGGAGGGCACCCACGAAGGTTCTTCCATCTGTGACATCAGAGAGCGCACCATGGGTCTGTGCTCTTCCAACTGGAAGGATCCCGTCCATGAAATGTGAGGCAACATTCTATCAGCAAATCTTAACTTTCTAGCTTGCCAACCCGTACCCTTTGTTGTAGTAGCATCTGTCGTGCGGTGCTTTAACTGTGCTGTGTTTAATTATTTCAGTTATGCAAAAATGTATTGTTCAATAGGTCTATGTGATGTTTAAGTATGAATTATCCACTTTAGTTTCACAAATGGCTATATTTGGTTGTTTATAGTGAGTAGATGCCTTGTTTATCTGTATTTGGTTGTTAGGTTGGTTGGAGTGAGCATTTTTCCAGTTATCGAGTAGATGCCTTGTTTATCTGTATTTGGTTCTTAATTTGGTTGCAGTGTGCATTTGTCCAGTTATCAAGCAGATGCCTTGTTTATCTGTATTTGGCTGTTAGGTTGCTTTTTTAGCATTTGTCTAGTTATCAAGCAGATGCCTTGTTTATCTTTATCTGCTTGTTAGGTTGGTTGCGGTGAGCATTTGTCCAGTTTTCAAGCATATGCCTCGTTTATCTGTATTGGCTTGTTAGGTTGGTTGCAGTGAGACTCTGTCCAGTTTTCAATGGCTATATTTGGTTGTTATACTGGTCATTTATGCCTTGTTTATTTCAATCATTCACAATGTGTTGTTCATTATGTGCAAGTCGGAACTGTGCCGCTCGACTACATCAATACCAGTTTGAACGGCTATATTTGGTTCCAGTTATTCCTTATGTAGTTAACACATGCCCTTTATTTCAGTTTTACACATTTATCCAGTGTGATGTTTAAGCATTACCTACGTTCTATTCATTTTCAACAATACCAGTTTGAATTGCAATATTTGATGGCTGCTAAGCCTGCTGTCGGTAACATTGCCTTCCATTTTATATCTGCTTTAACAGCATGCTGAAACCAACACATTCAAGCTATCATTTGGAGATGATGTTGTTTACCTTTGCTATATTTGTTTGATTAAGATTGTTGAACTTATCATGCCTTTCCACTACTTATGCAGGACAATAACGAGAGTGGCCACCATTTTCCGCCGAGGTTAGCTTCATCCATCGGCTTGTACTCCCCCCGTCGTTCGATAATGTTGTGCATATAGATCCAGGCCTGGACACTAGTTAGCTTCTAATATTGACTTGTTGCTTGTAGGTACATATGACCTTGGCAAGGATCCACGCATCGACCCTTTTTGCGTATGGGGCAATGAGATATTGATGAACAAGCATCAAGTGAGGAAACTGATAAGGATTATTAGCAAAAAGATATGAATGGTGGCAAGCAAATTATTTGTTTATGCTCTATCCAACACAACAATGAGCTGTAGGATGGTAACTACAAACTCTGCAGCCTTCTCTTTTTGCTGCCCATAATGAGTTGTTAGACAACAATGTCTGAATCTTTTTCGTTCCCAGTGGTTCCCGAAGCAGTTCACTCAAGATTACCTTGCAAAGTACATGATTTGTGGACACGCAATGAAGGTTAAAGTATTTCATCCAGACTACAATGAGCATCGAGAAGTCCTAATGAAGACAGTGAAGGATGGATGGGCAGCCACCACAAGGGGTTGGCCTAGAGTCGTGCGTGCATTACATGTGGAGGGCATAATATGGGCATTCCGCATCACCTTCTCCAGCAACCAGAATGTCTTTCACCTCTCTCTTTACAGTCTTTAGTACAACTGTGGTTCATCATTCTTTACTTGGTGCTTCTGTAGTTCTTCAGTATATGTACCTGTGCATCGAATTATGGATTCGTGGTTGAACCTATATTTGTAACAAACATGGTTGGATATGAAATAAGTGATTGCCTACTTTCAAATTCAGAACATGTGATTTTTAAATTAGGGATTAATTAGGGATTACACTGCACACGGTTTGCGAAAGCAACACGTCTGCGACATACGTGGAGATCAGAAACGTTTCTAGGATCCACTACGTGTGCGATCAATCTCCACTGCACACACGATTTTCTCTTGAAAACTGTTTGCGTTAGGCCACCTTGCGCAAACGTTTAC
>NC_057795.1:275886639-275896381 GCF_018294505.1 Triticum aestivum | reverse complement strand
GGCGGGGAGGAGAGAGAGAGGGCGCGGGGGCGACGTGTCCGCGCCGGATTGGCTGAGGGGGCGGCGGCGGACGTGTCCGGCGCCGGGCGGACGTGTCCGGCGCGGCACGGAGGGAAAAAACTAGGGTTAGGGGAAATGGACTGCGGGAATTTCGGAGGGGATCACATATTTATAGGTAGAGGGAGCTAGGAGTGTCCAAATGAGGAGCGGTTTTCGGCCACGCGATCGTGATCGAATGACGGAGAGCATGGAGGGGAGTTAGGTGGGTTTTGGGACACTTTGGAAGGGGTGTTGGGCTGCAAAGAGAGAGGGGCTTTACGGGTACCCGGTTAACCGTTGGAGTACCAAACGACCTCCAAATGGCATGAAACTTGACAGGCGGTCTACCGGTGCTATACCAAGGCCGTTTGGCAAGACTCGGTCCATTCCGAGAAAGTTTAACACCCACTCACAACAAGAGACGAAAGGGGAACGCCGGAGGGCATAGGAGCGCCGGATTGCAAAACGGACAACGGGGAAAAAGCTCGGATGCATGAGACGAACACGTATGCAAAATGAAATGCACATGATGATATGATAAAATGCAACACGCAAGCAAATGACATGGCAACGACTGCGAATAACTGGCAGACAACTGGCGCATCGAATCCGGGGCGTTACACCCCCACTAGGAACATAATGCTTCACACAAATGATAACTGTTTAGCATCTGTAACATTTTCTAACATTGAAGAAAATGTTTTTCAAGTGGTTATATTAGCCTTTTCTACATCAGCCTCAGAATTATCATTACTAGAGCAAGGCTGAGATAATTCAGTACCACCAATGTCTATAGGACCTAGGATATTAGGCTCTCCAACATTTTCTATTATTAATATTCTGAAAATAAATATCGCTTGTAGATTGTTCTATTTTTTCAGTAACATGTAGATTGTGCTCTACCATATGAATAGAGCTACCTAGATCAATTTCAACAAGATTAGACATATGTAACAAGGAGATTCAGAATCAGCAGCTCTCCCCTTAGCCAAATGTCCAATCCTTACATCCTACCTATCCTTACGTCTATTGCATCTTCTTTGAGGGACACTTGGTGTAAAGCGCATGAAGAAACTCCATGCTGATGGGCTTTTCGAATCACTTGATTATGTATCACTTGATGCTTGCGAACCATGCCTCATGGGTAAGATGACTAAAACTCCGTTCTCCGGAACAATGGAGTGAGCAACTGACTTATTGGAAATAGTACATACTGATGTATGCGGTCCGATGATTGTTGAGGCTCGCGGCAGGTATCATTATTTTCTAACCTTCACAGATGTTTTGAGCATATATGGGTATATCTACTTGATGAAACATAAGTCTGAAAGATTTGAAAAGTTCAAAGAATTTCAGAGTGAAGTGGAAAATCATCGTAACAAGAAAATAAAGTTTCTACGATCTGATCGTGGAGGAGAATATTTGAGTTATGAGTTTGGTCTTCATTTGAAACAATGTGGAATAGTTTCGCAACTCACGCCACCTGGAACACCACAACGTAATGGTGTGTCCGAACATTGTAATCGTACTTTATTAGATATGGTGCGATCTATGATGTCTCTTACTGATTTACCGCTATCGTTTTGGGGTTATGCATTAGAGATAGTTGCATTCGCGTTAAATAGGGCAACGTCTAAATCCGTTGAGATGACACCGTATGAACTATCATTTGGCAAGAAACCAAAGCTGTCGTTTCTTAAAGTTTGGAGATGCGATGCTTATGTGGAAAATTTTCAAACTGATAAGCTCGAACCCAAATCGGAGAAGTGCGTCTTCATAGGATACCCAAAAGAAAGTGTTGGGTACACCTTCTATCACAGATCTGAAGGCAAGACTTTTGTTGCTAAGAATGGATCCTTTCTGGAGAAGGAGTTTCTCTCGAAATAAGTGAGTCAGAGGAAAGTAGAACTTGATGCGGTAATTGTACCTTCTCTCGAATTGGAAAGTAGCTCATCACAGAAAACTATTTCTGTGATGCATACACCAACTAGTGAGGAAGCTAATGATAATGATCATGAAACTTCAGATCAAGTTACTACCGAACCTCGTAGGTTAACCAGAGCACATTCCGCACCAAAGTGGTACGGTAATCCTGTTCTGGAAATCATGTTAGTAGACCATGACGAACCTACGAACTATGAGGAAGTGATGATGAGCCCAGATTCCGCAAAATGACTTGAGGGCATGAAATCTGAGATGGGATCTATGTATGAGAACAAATTATGGACTTTGGTTGAGTTGCTCGATGATCAGCAAGCCATTTGAGAATAAATGGATCTTCAAGAGGAAGACGGTCGCTGATAGTAGTGTTACTATCTACAGAGCTCAAATTGTCGCAAATGGTTTTTGACAAGTTCAAGCTTTTGATTACGATGAAATTTTGTCACTCATATCAATGCTTAAGTCTGTCCGAATCATGTTAGCAATTGCCACATTTTATGAAATCTGGCAAATGGAAGTCAAAAAACTGCATTCCTTAATGGATTTCTTAAAGAAGAGTTGTATATGATGCAACCAGAAGGTTTTGTCAATCCTAAAGGTGCTAACAAAATTTGCAAGCGCCAGCGATCCATCTATGGACTGGTGCAAGCATCTTGGAGTTGGAATATACGCTTGGATGAGTTGATCAAAGCATATAGTTTTATACAGGCTTGCGGTGAGGCCTGTATTTACAAGAAAGTGAGTGGGAGCACTACAGCCTTTCTGATAAGTATATGTGAGTGACATATTGTTGATCGGAAATGATGTAGAATTTTTTTGGAAAGCACAAAGGAGTGTTTGAAAGGAGTTTTTCAAAGAAAGACCTCGGTGAAGCTGCTTACACATTGAGCATCAAGATATATAGAGATAGATCAAGATGCTTGATAAGATTTTTCAATGAGTACATACCTTGACAAGATTTTGAAGTAGTTCAAAATGGAACAGTCAAAGAAGGAGTTCTTGCATGTGTTGCAAGGTGTGAAGTTGAGTAAGACTCAAAACCCGACCACGGCAGAAAGTAGAAAGAAAATGGAAGTCATTCCCTCAGTCATAGGTTCTCTAAAGTATGCTATGTTGTGTACCAGACCTACTGTGTACCTCACCATGAGTTTGGCAAGAGGGTACAATAGTGATCCAGGAGTGGATCACTTGATACCGGTCAAAATTATCCTTAGTGGAATAAGGATATGTTTCTCGGTTATGGAGGTGGCAAAAAGTTCGTCGTAAAGGGTTACGTCGATGCAAGCTTTGACACTGATCCAGATGACTCTAAGTCTCAATCTGGATACATATTGAAAGTGGGAGCAATTAGCTAGAGTAGCTCCGTGCAGAGCATTGTAGACATAGAAATTTGCAAAATACATACGGATCTGAATGTGGCAGACCCATTGACTAAACTTCTCTCACAAGCAAAACATGATCACACCTTAGTACTCTTTGGGTGCTAATCACATGGCTATGTGAACTAGATTATTGACTCTAGTAAACCCTTTGGGTATTGGTCACATGGCGATGTGAACTATAGAGTGTTAAATCACATGACGATGTGAACTAATGGTGTTAAATCACATGGCGATGTGAACTAGATTATTGGCTCTAGTGCAAGTGGGAGACTGAAGGAAATATGCCCTAGAGGCAATAATAAAGATGTTATTTATATTTCCATATATCGTTATAAATGTTTATTATTCATGCTAGAATTGTATTAACTGGAAACTTAGTACATGTGTGAATACATAGACAAACAGAGTGTCCCTAGTATGCCTCTACTTGACTAGCTCGTTAATCAAAGATGGTTAAGTTTCCTAGCCATAAACATGTGTTGCCATTTGATGAATGGGATCGCATCATCAGAGAATGATGTGATGGACAAGACCCATTAGTTAGCTTAGCATAATGGTCATTTAGTTTTATTGTTATTGCTTTCTTCATGACTTATACATGTTCCTTTGACTATGAGATTATGCAACTCCCGAATATAGAAGGAACACCTTGTGTACTATCAAATGTCACAACATAACTGGGTGATTATAAAGATGCTCTATAGGTGTCTCCGAAGGTGTTTGTTGGGTTGGCATAGATCAAGATTAGAATTTGTCACCCCATGTATCAGAGAGGTATCTCTGGGCCCTCTCGATAATGCTCATCACTATAAGCCTTGCAAGCAATGTGACTAATGAGTTAGTTATGAGATGCATTACGGAACGAGTAAAGAGACTTGCCGGTAACGAGATTGAACTAGGTATGATGATACCGATGATCGAATCTCGGGCAAGTAACATACCGATGACAAAGGGAACAATGTATGTTGTTATGCGGTTTGACCGATAAAGATCTTCATAGAATATGTAGGAGCCAATTTGAGCATCCAGGTACCGCTATTGGTTATTGACAGGAGATGTGTCTCGGTCATGTCTACATAGTTCTCGAACCCGTAGGGTCCGTGTCGTGGTTCTAAGCCTGACAGTAGAGTGGGGGTAGGTATGGAGAGGCAAGGTCCTAGCTATGGAGAGGTTGTAAACACAAGAGATGTACGAGTTCAGGCCCTTCTCGGAGGAAGTAAAAGCCCTACGTCTCGGAGCCCGGAGGCGGTCGAGTGGATTATGTGTATATGAGTTACAGGGTGCCGAACCCTTCTGCCTGTGGAAGGGGGTGGCTTATATAGAGTGCGCCAGGACCCCAGCCAGCCCACGTAATGAAGGGTTTAAGGTACATTAAGTCTGGGGCGTTACTGGTAACGCCCCACATAAAGTGTCTTTACTATAATAAAGTCTACTTAATTACAGACCGTTGTAGTGCAGAGTGCCTCTTGACCTTCTGGTGGTCGAGTGAGTCTTCGTGGTCGAGTCCTTCAAGTCAGTCGAGTGAGTCCCTCGTAGGTCGACTGGAAGGTGATCTCTTCTAAGGGTGTCCTCGGGCTAGATCAGGTCTGTGACCCTACCCCAGGTACGTGACTCCATCATTAGCCCCCGAATGGATTGAGGCTTGAGTGATGAAGGAGTTGATGTTGTTTCCGATTAGCTTTCGCATACTGGTCGTGCGTTGTTTTGAACCAAAAAATTCTCTCTGTTGATAGTGAACAACTTTTCTTCAGTCGACTCGATCCATTCTTTTTCTTCATCGAGTGATCTTTTGGACTTCGCTGATTTCCGAGCGACAGATCGCAGGAAATCCCGCGTCTGGCAGACTGATCTGCCGTTCGCGGATTCCGCAGGATACGGAATTTGGGGGAGCGCGCGAAGCAGAGCGGTCCGCGGCGCTCGGATGGGACGGGGCATAGACGCCTCGATCCCCGCGCCGCTTTTTTCGCCACGTATCACGCTCGCGCAACTGTTTCAGGATATTATTAGATCGACCGGGCCCACCTGTCATCCACTCGGAAGGGATCTTATAAATGCGCCCGGCGAGGGTTTTTTGAACTGTGCCTCAGCATTCTCTCTCTGCTCCCTTCGTCTCCGCCCAACGCGCTCGCTCTCGCCTCCGCACAACTTCTCCTCACGCGCCTCGCCGGTAGCCATGGTCAAGGAGAAGACGGCGGTGCTGGAACGCGCGAAGAAGGCGTCGGCGACGGAGAAGGCGAAGGGGAGATCCACCAGCCGCGGCGGGTCTTCGTCTAGATCTCGCCTGCCGAAAGGCTGGGTCCAGGGAGATTGGATCCAGTCGACCATCACGGAGAAGGATCTCCTCGACATGGCCAACGAGGGCCTGATCCCTCATGGAGCTGCGAGGCTTCTGGGGAAAGAGTGGCAGCCCCAGCCAGAAGAGGGTGAGTGCGTGCTTCTGGCTACCCATGTCGACCGCGGATTTTCTTTGCCGCCGAGCATTTTCTTCCGTGGTTTCTTGAACTTCTTTGGAGCGCAACTCCACCACTTCACCCCGAATTCTATCGCCTATCTTGCCGCGTTTGTGTCCATGTGTGAGAGTTTTCTGGGTTGTCGACCGCATTGGGGCTTGTTCAAGCACATATTCACGTGTCACTCTCAGACCGTGAAGAAGGCGAGCCCAGGCGACGAAAAAACCCGAGTTGTCCAAATGTGTGGGGGTCTGGGGATCCAGGTGAGGAACAAGAGCACCTTCCCAGCCATGACATTTCCCGAGTCAGTCAGAGGCTGGCAGTCGACCTGGTTCTACTGCCAGGATCAGTCCACGCCGGGGCAGTCGAGAGGACTCCCTCAGTTCACCATGGGCCGAGTGAACAAGCCCTCCTCTCTGAAGGTGATTCCGGAGGAGAAAGCTGACGTGAAGATGCTGATGGAGCGTGTAGTTCAGTTGGTTCGGGATGGAGTGACGGGTATGGATCTCCTGGAGGTTTTTCTTAGGCGTCGTATCCAGCCTCTTCAGTTCCGGAGCCATTGCATGTGGTTGTACTGCGGGACTGAGGATGTGACTCGGGTCAATCCAGAAACAGTCGACGATGCCACTCTGGAAAGGTGGATGGCCGCTGTTACTGGGAACAAGGATAACCCTCGCGGAGCCAGAAGGATTCCTCCACTCGACTGCCACAGTGATCCAAACAAGGTATGTCTGCTCCACTTCCCATTGTATTCTCGTCACATTTATTTCTGTTTTCTCTGTCGATCGGTCGAGTGATCTTTGTCTTGATGTCTATCAGGCCCTCACTGAGCTGTACTCGATGCCCAACGGAGCACAGGCTCTGACTGAGGAGGGAGAAGCGAGCGGGGGCGAGAGCCAGGAGGAGGAGTGGGACTCGGACGCCGCTGAGGATGATGATGATGATGATGACACTGATGATGATGATGATGATGTTGATGAGGACGAGGAAGAGGAGGAGGAGGAGGTTGCACCACCGCGCTCGGAAAGGCGGTCGAAGCTTGTCCATGACCCTGCGACTGAACGTGGCAAGGGGGTTGCGACTGTCACACAGTCGACCAAGCGCCCTCGGACCACCTCTCCGGCGCCGACTGAAAAGGCGTCGAAGCAGCCCAGGGCGGCCCCGTCAAAGCCGACCAAGCACCTGCCGAAGATGAAGGTGTCCATCCCCACTATATCAGGGTAATCATGTTGCTTAAGTCTTCTTGTTTTGTGTGAACTTTATCTCTGGTTGGCGCTGGAGTTAGTCGACCGACTCTTTGGAGTTGCAGTGCTGCTACTACTGAGACCTCAGCCCGGGCTGACAATCATGAGATGGAGGACGCAGCAACCTCAAAACCTGGTACTATACTCTTAACCCCGTTTCTAGTCGACTGACTCATGATCTCTAATTCTGATTCTTTTCTGTAGCTCCATCCAATGTTGTTATCACTCTCCCTGATGATGATGAAGATGAGGAACCGCTGAAGCACAGAATGAGAAGGAAAGCGTCTGCCAGCAGGGTGCCCCAGGATGTGACGGTGCCTGAGACTCTGGTCGCGGAGGAGGAGAACACCACTCGACACACTATGTCCTTCGCAGATCCACTGACGAGTGCTCTGCAGCCCTCCCTCTTCACGACGCACCACGTCCCAGAGGACCAAGCTGGCGCCGCAAAGGAGGCGATACGCCAGGCAGGGATCATGATGGAGCAGTTGAAGACCATCCGGGATGCGAGCCAGGCAGCTTACGACGCCAGTTCCGCCCTTCAAAGCAATGTTCAGGTCAGTCGACCACCGCTTGTTTTCTTTCTAGAATTTATAGTAATCACCCACTGGGTGTGTCGATTTAAACTCCGTGTTAGCGGGGGCACGCTGAGTGCACCCGCTGGGTGTAGTCCCCAAGGCTAGGGTCGACTGCTGGCGGTCGGCCTTAGGCTTTATAATTTCAGTCTTTCCGTCATTCGACTATGGCGAATGGATTTCGCAAACCGGTGGGGGCACCCTGAGTGCACCCACTGGGTGTAGTCCCCGAGACTGTGGTCGACTGCTTGCACTCGATTACAGTCTTAAAGAATACATCTCTCTCTTTTTTCTTTTTTTTGAGGTCGACTGGTCGACTCTGTCTTCAACAGGATTAGTGGGGGCACGCTGAGTGCACCCACTGGGTGTAGTCTCCAAGGCTAAGGTCGACTGCTGGCAGTCGGCCTTAGGCTTTATAATTTCAGTCTTTCCGTCATTCGACTATGGCGACTGGATTTCGCAAACCGGTCGACTGGTCGACTCTGTCTTCAATAGGATTAGTGGGGGCACGCTGAGTGCACCCACTGGGTGTAGTCCCCGAGACTACGGTCGAATGCTTGGATTCGGCTGTAGTCTTAGAAACGCGTGATTTTTCCTTTTCCACTCGGAAGTGAATTATCTTTGACATTTAGTCGATTGGTTCTTTGCAGAACTCCTGTGACCTTTCGGCTCGCTACACTGAACTGGAAAACAAGCACATTCAGCTCGAGCTGAATTTGAAGCTGGTTCAGGAGAATCTGACGAAGGCAAAGGAGGAGACCGAAGGTATGTTTGGTGAGACCTCGACGGCTGCTTTTTCCCTTCATTTGTTTCAAAATCTGATCTTGCTGTAACTTGCAGGTAAGGTGAGGGAGGCCCAAAGGAAAAAAGACCTTGAACTAGCTGAGAGGATCAAGCTTGCCGACGAGAAGTTAGCTTCAGTTACCAAGCTTGAACAAGAAAATACCAATCTGAAAGCTGCTCTTGAGAAGAAAAATGATCTGGAGGCCTTCCTGAGTGGTCTTGCCAAGAAGCTGTTCCTTATGCTTGAAGGTAAACCTTAAACAATCATTTTCAACTGTGATTTTTTTCATTCGACCATTGCCTTGACTCGGTGATCGTCCTTGCAGAATTTTGTCAAAGCTTTGAAGAAGAGACTAGCCGGCTGGAACCAAACCTTGACCCCGTCAATTCTCCGGTGAACGACGAAGTTGCCATGAATGTTTTCCGACTGGAGTCCCGTGTTGCAGCTGCCGTGAACTATCTTGCAAGGCTGAAGGTCGCCACATCTCACATTGACTCAACGCTCTGGCCCGGGGAGACACTCCAGAACGACTCGAGTCGCTGATGGCTCGTTTGAACGCTGTCCCTGGTCGAGTGCAGGAGTGGAAAAAGTCCTCGGCTCGGTGTGGTGCAGATGTTGCTCTGTGTCTGGCCCGAGTCCACTGCAAAGATGCGCGAGAAGACAAGCTGGCTGCCCTCCGGGTGGCCAACACCAAGAAACATGACTTTAGGTCCTTTATGGAAACTTTCCTTGCTGCTGCCACTCGGATCGCAGATGGAATTGATCTTGATGAGTTTGTTGCACCTTCCAGCCCTCCACAGGAGGGGTAAAAAACTTCTTCTAAGCTTGACGCTTTAAATTTGCCTCGGTATGCCGAGTGGAGTTGTAACCGATAGACCTTAACAGGCTTAGTGCCTGAGCACTTTCGGTTCCTTTAGGTATCGATCTGAACTTGAATTTGGTGTTTGAATATGATTGCTTTCGGCTCGAAATGTCTTTTGCAGGTTCAAAGCAAGACGCTCACTGCAGTCGACTTATTCCTTAATCCACTTAGGCGAGCGCTGGGCTGCAGCTAAGCCTCCCAAGTGAGAGGTTTGCTCTTCACTCGGTAGGATTTCTATATCTTAGGCGAGCACTGGGCTGCAGCTAAGCCCCCGAGTGAGAGGTTTGCTCTTCACTCGGTAGGATTTTGATAACTTAGGCGAGTACTTGGACTGCAGCTAAGCCCCCGAGTGAGAGGTTTGCTCTTCACTCGGTAGGATTTTGATAACTTAGGCGAGCACTGGGCTGCAGCTAAGCCCCCGAGTGAGAGGTTTGCTCTTCACTCGGTAGGATTTTTATATCTTAG
>NC_057795.1:275846213-275886164 GCF_018294505.1 Triticum aestivum | reverse complement strand
TTGATAACTTAGGCGAGTACTTTGACTGCAGCTAAGCCCCCGAGTGAGAGGTTTGCTCGTCACTCGGTAGGATTTCTATATCTTAGGCGAGCACTGGGCTGCAGCTAAGCCCCCGAGTGGAAGTCTGGCTTACCACTCGGTAGGATTTTCATAACTTAGGCGAGTACTTGGACTGCAGCTAAGCCTCCGAGTGAGAGGTTTGCTCGTCACTCGGTAGGATTTCTATATCTTAGGCGAGCACTGGGCTGCAGCTAAGCCCCCGAGTGGAAGTCTGGCTTACCACTCGGTAGGATTTTCATAACTTAGGCGAGCACTGGGCTGCAGCTAAGCCCCCGAGTGGAAGTCTGGCTTACCACTCGGTAGGATTTTCATAACTTAGGCGAGTACTTGGACTGCAGCTAAGCCTCCGAGTGGGAGTCTGGCTCACCACTCAGTAGGATTTTATTTAATCTTAGGCGAAACAGATTCGCAGCTAAGCCTCCGAGTGGGAGTCTGGCTCACCACTCGGTAGGATTTTTACAAACTTAGGCGAAACGGATTCGCGGCTACGTCACCCACTGAGGGGAAAATTTTATTGGACAAAATAAAAAGTGACAAAAATTATGGAGGAACTATGACACTATTATTTTGAGATCCATGAACTACAGAAGTACTTTATTGCAACTCATCCGAGTGATAAACTTAAGTGTAAAATGGGCAGAGTAGTTCCGCGTTCCAAGCTCGGGGCTCGTCGATATTATGTTCGACGTTGTAAAGACGGTACGCCCCGTTGTGGAGAACTTTGGTGACGATGAAGGGTATATGATGGAGCTCCAACCCCTCGAACTTCTTTTCCAGCTTCCTCACTGCACTGCAGTATCTAGTCATGGCTGGGCTTCTCACGTCCCACTCCTTCATCACTTGGTTGACCACTAAATCTGAATCGCCATAGACCATCAGGCGACAGACGCCGAGTGAAATGGCCATGCACAATCTGTATAAGAGGGCCTCATACTCTGCCTCATTGTTGGAGGAATCAAAGTGAATCTGGAGCACGTATCGGAGCTTATCTCCTCTGGGGGAAACCAGGACAACCCCAGCACCGGAACCATTCAACATCTTAGAGCCATCAAAAAACATGGTCCAATGCTCCGAGTGAACTTCAGTCGGCTGCTTCTGTTCAATCCACTCGGCGAGGAAATCTGCTATTGCCTGGGACTTAATGGCTTTCTTTGCCTCAAACTTGATATCAAGGGGAAGAAGTTCAATCGCCCATTTCGCCACTCGACCAGTTGCATCTCTGTTGTGCAAAATCTCTGATAGTGGAGCGTCGCTGACGACTGTGATGGAATGATCAGAGAAATAATGAGCAACCTTCTTTGTGGTCATGTATATTCCATACACAAGCTTCTGATAATGAGGATATCTCTGCTTGGATGGAGTCAAGACTTCAGACAAATAATACACTGGACGCTGAACTTTGAAAGCTTTTCCTTCTTCTTCCCGCTCGACCGTAAGCACTGTACTGACGACTTGTCCTGTGGCTGCAATATAAAGCAACAGAGGCTCTTTGCTGATTGGGGCAGCAAGCACCAGCTGGGTGGAGAGCAGAGCTTTTAGCTCGGCAAACGCTGCATCAGCTTCTCGAGTCCACTCGAACTTGTCTGCCTTCTTCATCAGTCGGTAAAGAGGCAATGCCTTTTCACCGAGTCGTGAGATGAATCGACTTAATGCGGCCAAGCATCCAGTAAGCTTCTGGACATCGTGAACTCGCACAGGGCGTTTCATTCAGAGAATAGTGCCGATCTTTTCTGGATTAGCATCGATCCCTCGCTCGGAAACGAGAAAACCAAGTAACTTGCCACCAGGAACTCCGAATGTGCATTTTGATGGATTGAGCTTGATATCATACCTTCTGAGGTTGGCAAATGTTTCGGCGAGGTCAGCGAGCAGGTCGGAACCTTTTCGTGACTTGACGACAATATCATCCATATACGCTTCCACATTCCGACTGATTTGAGTGAGTAGACACTTCTGAATCATTCGCATAAATGTGGCTCCGGCATTCTTGAGGCCGAATGGCATGGTGATATAGCAGAAGCACCCGAATGGAGTGATGAAAGTTGTTTTTACCTCGTCGGGTCCGTACAGACGGATCTGGTGGTACCCGGAGTAGGCGTCTAGAAAAGACAATCTCTCGCATCCCGCGGTCGAGTCAACAATTTGATCTATGCGAGGGAGAGGAAAATGATCTTTCGGGCAGGCCCGATTGATGTGCTTGAAATCAATGCACATTCGGAGTGATTTGTCCTTCTTAGGGACCATGACGACATTAGCGAGCCACTCGGAGTGGTATATCTCTCGGATAAATCCTGCCGCCAATAGTCGAGCCACTTCCTCACCAATGGCTTTTCTCTTCTGGACGGCGGACCGCCGAAGATGCTCTTTGACTAGTTTAGCTGATGAGTCGACTCTTAGGCGATGCTCAGCCAGTCCCCTGGGAACACCTGGCATGTCAGCGGGCTTCCATGCAAAAATGTCCCAGTTCTCACGGAGGAACTGGATGAGCGCTTCTTCCTATTTCGGGTCGAGTGTTGTGGAGATGTCGGTCGGGGCTGCATCGGGGTCGGTCGGGTGAATGTGAACAGACTTCGTCTCACCGGACGACTGAAATGCAGATTCTGTGGCAGGTTTCTTGGATCGCAGCAAATCACTCGGATCTGCATTTTGCTTGTATTCTTCAAACTCGACCGCTGTCACCTGGGAATCGACAATCTTTGAGCCCTTCTAAAAGCACTCTTCTGCCTTTTTCCGATCACCGGTGACAGTGATCACTCCTTTGGGGCCGGGCATCTTCAATTTGAGGTACACGTAACATGGTCGAGCCATGAACCGTGCATAAGCTGGTCTCCCCAAAATGGCATGATATGCACTCTGAAAATCCACGACCTCAAACGTCAACTTCTCTTTGCGAAAATGTTTCGAATCACCAAACACCACGTCCAGAGCTATTTGGCCGAGTGACTCGGCTTTCTTCCCTGGTATAACTCCATGAAAGCTCATGTTACTGGTGCTCAGTCGGGACATCGGAATGCCCATTCCTTTCATTGTGTCTGCATACAACAAATTCAGCCCACTACCACCGTCCATCAGCACTTTTGTCAGTCGAGTGCCTTCGACAACTGGATCGACCACCAAAGCTTGCCTCCCAGGGGTGGCAATATGAGTCGGGTGATCAGATTGGTCGAATGTGATGGGTGTTTGGGACCATCTCAAATAATTTGCTTTTGCTAGGCTAACCATGTTCACCTCACGGTTAATGACTTTCAATCGACTCTTGCTTTCTGCATCTGCAAAGATCATCAGAGTGGAGTTGATATGTGGATATCCTTCCTCACTGTCCTCCTTGTCTTCGGCCTTGTCTGACTCCTTTTCCTTGTCTTTAGACTGTTTTCCTTGAAACTGCTGGATCAGGAGTCGACATTGGCGAGTGGTATGCTTTGGGTAAATGATATTCCCCTCTTCGTCTTTCTTCGTGTGGATGTGACACGGCATATCCATCACGTCATTCCCTTCTTTATCCTTTACCTTCTTAGGGTTCCAGGATCCTTTTGGTTTCCCTTTAAACTTTCCCTGAGTCACGGCTAGAGCCTCTCCAGGAGCTGCCAGTTCAGCCTTCCGCTTCTGTTTTCGACTGGTGTTTCCCTTCTCCGACTGACTCGGCTTGTGCTTGCCGCTTCGGAGTCGGTCTTCTTCTTCGCCATTGGCGTACTTGGTAGCAATTTCCATCATCCGACTCAAGGTCATGTCACCGGTTCGACCAAATTTCAAACTCAATTCTCTGTTCTTGACACCATCCTTGAAGGCACAGACTGCCTGATGATCAGACACATTCTCCACAGTATGGTGCAAAGTGATCCACCTCTGAATATACTCCCTGAGAGTCTCATTGGTCTTCTGCACGCAGACTTGAAGCTCCGTCAATCCAGCCGGTCGCTTGCAAGTTCCTTCAAACGTTCTGACGAACACTCGGGACAGATCTTCCCAAGTGTAAATGCTGCTAGGAGGTAACTGAGTCAACCATGCTCTGGCAGAACCTTCCAACATGAGGGGCAAATGCTTCATGGCCACCTCGTCATTCCCACCACCAATCTGAACCGCCACTCAGTAGTCCTCAAGCCAAGTTTCAGGCTTAGACTCACCAGTGAACTTGCTGACTCCTGTTGCCAACCTGAAATTGGGAGGGATCACTGCGGCTCTAATAGCTCCGCTGAAACATTCCAGACCAGAAACATGCACTCGACTGCTCGTGGGCGCATCTCTATCGGGTCCACCTCGATGGGCTCTGTTCCGGTCGACCAAGCCTTGCACGATAATGGATCGCGCGTCGAAGCCTGGTTCTCTGGGGTCGACTGGAACTCTTCGCCCTGCACTGAGCTGACGTCTGTCATCTTGCTGACGAGGAGCGTAGGACCCACCCCTCGGAGGGGAAGTGGGCACTCGACGCCTATCATCTCGGTCGTGTCGGTCTCCATATTGGTCTCGCCGATTCTCGCGTCCTTCACGCCGCGGAGGCGATCTGGGACTGTGAGCCGACTGAACCGTATTCGCAGCGACGGATCGACTGTGAATTCTGTTGCGCGACTGCGACACGGCTGAATTCTGATCTCCTGCTGCCCGGAGCAGATCCCTGATCTGCATCAAGCCTCTGCCAGCTTCCGACTGAGAGGGCTGGATGGACTCTGCTATACGGGTCGCAGCTGCTAAATTCTGGATTGGGGTTCGATATACCTGAGTCGGCGGGAAGAGTTGACGTCGACTGGCGTCGGGAACTCGTTGCCGCGCGCGCTCGTCGAGTGCTCGTTGAAGATTCTCCAAGCGAGCGCGTTCGGCCAAGTTGGCCAAACGTGCCTCCTCCAAGGCACGAGCCTCGGGGGTTTCTCCTGCGATGGGAGTATGTAGGGCATCCACGTTCCTGCGGCGAAGTTCCTCTCTTTGCAGAGAGTCGAGTGGCTCGGGCTGGTACTCTTCGTGGTCTCGTGCGGGGTCGCTTCCATCGCCTGCCCCACCATCACGGGCGAAGCCAGGGGGACTGCGGGGCCCGTCGACCATCAGGATTTCCGCCGTTGGATCACTGCTATCGCACTCGGATGCAGTCTCTACGGAGCCAGTCGACAGATCGAACAGGCCGTAGAGAGATTCGTCGGGCTCGATTGCCGCAACTTGGGTGGTGGCCGTCTGGCGAGCCACCGCGTGCCTCACCCACCGCTGAAGCCTCGACCGGCCCGAGCGCTTGCGCTGGCGGGAGACCGGGAGGGTGGTCGATGGGGGAGTCGACCGATACGGGGTCGACGGTTGCCGCAGCAGAACGCCGCGGACACATGCGCGAAAATGCATCGCACCGCGAACGGGGAGTGCATCGACGTCGAGTGGAGCCTCCTGGAGCCAGGCGGAGTCGTCGGCGACGAAGGTGAGAGCACCGAGACGGATCTCTCGACCCTCGACCAAAACTCCAGCAGCCACCATGATGAAAGTACTCGGAAGAATCGCAACTTCTCCACAAAATCGCTAAAACACCTGCCCCACGGTGGGCGCCAACTGTCGTGGTTCTAAGCCTGATAGTAGAGTGGGGGTAGGTATGGAGAGGCAAGGTCCTAGCTATGGAGAGGTTGTAAGCACAAGAGATGTACGAGTTCAGGCCCTTCTCGGAGGAAGTAAAAGCCCTACGTCTCGGAGCCCGGAGGCGGTCGAGTGGATTATGTGTATATGAGTTACAGGGTGCCGAACCCTTCTGCCTGTGGAAGGGGGTGGCTTATATAGAGCGCGCCAGGACCCCAGCCAGCCCATGTAATGAAGGGTTTAAGGTACATTAAGTCTGGGGCGTTACTGGTAATGCCCCACATAAAGTGTCTTTACTATAATAAAGTCTACCTAATTACAGACCGTTGTAGTGCAGAGTGCCTCTTGACCTTCTGGTGCTCGAGTGAGTCTTCGTGGTCGAGTCCTTCAAGTCAGTCGAGTGAGTCCCCCGTAGGTCGACTGGAAGGTGATCTCTTCTAAGGGTGTCCTCGGGCAGGGTACTTAGATCAGGTCTGTGACCCTACCCCAGGTACGTGACTCCATCAGTCCGCACGCTTAACGTTCGATGACGATTTGTATTATGAGTTATGTGATTTGATGACCAAAGTTTGTACGGAGTCCCGGATGAGATCACGGACATGAAGAGGAGTCTCTAAATGGTCGGGACATAAATATTGATATATTGGACGATATTATTTGGACACCGGATGAGTTCTGAGAGGTACCGGATAATTATGGGAGTGCCGGAGGGTTATCGGAACCCCCTGGGATAACTAATGGGCCTCGATGGGCCTTAGTGGGAAGAGAGGAAGGGCCAAGAGGGGTTGGCCCCCCTGGGTCCGAATTGGACTAGGGGAAGGGGGCGGCGCCCCCCTTTCCTTCCCTTCCCCCTCTTCCTTCCTTCTTCCCCCTCTTCCTTAGGTGGAAACCTTCTAAGACTTGGAGTCCTAGTAGGATTCCCCTCTCCTAGCGCACCCTAAGAGGGCCGGCCGGCCTCTCCTCCCCTCCTTTTTATACGGGGGCAAGGGGGCACCCTAGAACACACAAGTTTCTATTAACCGTGTGCGGTGCCCTCTCCACAGTTACAAACCTCGATCATATCGTCGTAGTGCTTAGGCGAAGCCCTGCGCCGGTAACTTCATCATCACTGTCGCCACACCATCGTGCTGACGGAACTCTCCCTCGGCCTCAACTGGATCAAGAGCTCGAGGGACGTCATCGGGCTGAATGTGTGCTGAACGCGGAGGTGTCGTACGTTCGGTGCTTGGATCGGTTGGATCACAAAGACGTTCGACTACATCAACCACATTACTAAACGCTTCTGCTTTCCGTCTACAAGGGTACGTAGACACACTCTCCCCGCTCGTTGCTAGGCATCACATAGATAGATCTTGCATGATCGTAGGTAATTTTTTTTGAAATATTGCGTTCCCCAATAGGGGGGAGCGGGAACGACCGCACGGAAATTTCCATCGCGCCAAATCTCGCTGCGGATAGGAGGCGAGCTCGGGTCGGCCTCCCACCCTATGAATCTAAAGGTTGAGGGCGAACTTTTGCTGCGTCCCGCAAAAAATTATATGGGTCGAACGCGTTTGTGGGGTCTGCTCGGGAAGAATTTTCCGCACCGACCCGTATTTTAACAGTTATTTTGCAGGTTGCGGCATTATACGGGGTCTGCTAGAGATGCTCTTAGCAACCTAAACCAACCTCCGCTCGATTAGACACCATAGACACCCAGGCGGCGCCTCCAAGGAGGGGGTGTCACCGCCGCCTAGACCTAGGGTTTCTCCTCTACCCAAGGGGACGGTCAAGGTCATGACATCACTTAAGGGAGGCGATGGTGACTATAGGGGACGTTGTTGTCCGTAGTTGCGAGCCCTGACCATGTCATTAAGACTGTTGGAGCATAGCTAACTACAAATGGGGGAGCAAGTCACCACCTTGGACCATTGTCCTGGTCGTAGAGAGGGGAGCCATACCCCATCATTGTCGAGGAGGTAGACGCCCGATGAGTGTTGGCCATGGTCGTCAACACGTCGGCCCACAACCATCACAACTAGAAACTGCCAGATACAGTAAAGGCATCGCATACCCGTCCTCTCATCATGGCGCCATCAGCCGCTTGTGTAGCTATCATCGCGCGAGTTCTGAAGGCCCAAAACCATAGCTCCGTGAGGCTGTCGATTATAGCAAGGAAAATGCGTCGCCTCCACCTGCCACATAGGGTTTTGCCCAACGGGTTCCTTTGACGACGACAAGGAAGAGAGGAGGGAGGGAAGGGAGACTCTGTGGTCGCCACCCGTGTACCTTATCTTCCTTGAGCACAGGCCTCCACAAATTGGTTCTCACATATGGTTGTAATATTTACCGAGACATATATTGCACGTGCATTGAGGGAGTCCTCGACTAGGGGGTGTCCGGATAGCCAAACTATCATCATTGGCCAGACTCCAAGACTATGAAGATACAAGATTGAAGACTTCGTCCCGTGTTCCGATGGGACTTTCCTTGGCGTGGAAGGCAAGCTTGGCAATACGGATATGTAGATCTCCTACCATTGTAACCGACTCTGTGTAACCCTAGCCCTCTCCGGTGTCTATATAAACTGAAGGGTTTTAGTCCATAGGACGAACAACAATCATACCATAGGCTAGCTTCTAGGGTTTAGCCTCCTTGATATCGTGGTAGATCTACTCTTGTACTACCCATATCATCAATATCAATCAAGCAGGAGTAGGGTTTTACCTCCATCGAGAGGGCCCGAACCTGGGTAAAAACATCGTGTCCCTTGTCTCCTGTTACCATCTGCCTAGACGCACAGTTCGGGACCCCCTACCCGAGATCCGCCGGTTTTGACACCGACATTGGTGCTTTCATTGAGAGTTCCTCTGTGTCGTCGCTCATAGGCCCGATGGCTCCTTCGATCATCAACAACGACACGGTCCAGGGTGAGACTTTTCTCCCCGGACAGATCTTCGTATTCGGCGGCTTTGCACTGCGGGCCAACTCGCTTGGCCATCTGGAGCAGATCGAAAGCTACGCCCCTGGCCATCAGGTCAGATTTGGAAGTTTGAACTACACGGCCGACATCCACGGAGACTTGATCTTCGACGGATTCGAGCCACAGCCGAGCGCGCCGCACTGTCACGATGGGCATGACCTAGCTCTGCTGCCGGACAGAGCCCTGGAGGCCGCACAAGAGTCCGCTCCGACCCTTAACTCAGAGCCGACTGCGCCAATCGAGGATGGGTGGCTAGACACCGCCTCTGGGGCTGCTACCTCTATGGCGATGGAGCCGAATACCGACCATGTCCCTTGTGAAGCTCGTGACTCCGAGGTGCCGGACTCCTCGCCGGACTCCGAACCTCCCGCGCCCCTACCAATCGAATCCGGTTGGGCGCCGATCATGGAGTTCACCGCTGTGGACATCTTTCAGCACTCGCCTTTTGGCCACATCCTGAATTCGCTAAAGTATCTCTCATTATCAGGAGAGCCCTGGCCGGACTGCGGTCAGGACGGTTGGGATGCGGACGGCGAAGAAATTCAAAGCCCACCCACCACCCACTTTGTAGCCACTGTCGACGACCTAACTGACATGCTAGACTTCGACTCCGAAGACATCAACGGTATGGACGATGATGCCGGAGACGACCAAGAACCAACGCCTACGGGGCACTGGAAAGCCACCTCGTCATACAACATATACATGGTGGACATCCCAAAGGATCGGAATGGCGAGGGAACAACGGAGGAAGACCCCTCCAAGAAACAGCCTAAGCGCCGGCGTCAGCGGCGCCGCTCTAAATCCCGCCACAGCAAGAATGGAGATTCCGGCACCGGAGACAATAACACCCCGGACAGTGCCAAAGACAACCCCCTCTAGCAAGATTCAGCACAGGAGGATGAAGAAGCCAGCCCTCATGAGAGAGCGGCAGACAAAGAGGTAGAGGACGATAATTACATGCCTCCCTTCGGAGACGAGGCAAGCCTCGACGACGATGAATTTGTCGTGCCTGAGGATCCCGTCGAACAAGAGCGTTTTAAACGCAGGCTTATGGCCACGGCAAGTAGCCTCAAGAAAAAGCAGCAACAGCTTAGAGCTGATCAAGATCTCCTAGCCGACAGATGGACTGAAGTCCTTGCGGCCTAAGAGTACGAACTCGAACGCCCCTCCAAAAGCTACCCCAAACGCAAGCTGCTGCCCCGATTAGAGGAGGAAGCATATAAACCTACATCACCAGCGCACAATACGGCCGACCGGCCACCTCATGGCCGCGACAGAGAGGCCTCCAGGCCTTCCACTAAAGTCGTACCCCGGCATCGCTCGAAAAGTACAAAGCCACGGGGGAATGCGCCGGACTTGCAAGACATATTGGAGGATAAGGCAAGACAATCAGGATCGATCTACGGATCGCGTGGGCGCCCCAGATGCGCGGCGATGACCGTCGTGTCGGATACAGCAACTCCGGCCGGGCTGAACACAGTAGACAAAGCTCGCTTGAGCTACGTCGTGATATAGCCCACTATGCTTCACAGATGAAGTAATGGATCATCAAATCCCCGAAGGGTTCAAACCCGTGAACATTGAATCCTACGATGGCACAACAGACCCCGCGGTTTGGATCAAAGACTATCTCCTTCATATCCACATGGCACGCGGTGATGATCTTCACGCCATCAAATACCTCCCACTCAAGCTTAAAGGACCAGCTCGGCATTGGCTTAACAGCCCGCCAGCAGAATCAATTGGGTGTTGGGAAGACCTGGAAGCCGCATTCCTTGATAACTTCCAGGGCACATATGTGCGACCACCAGACGCTGATGACCTAAGCCACATAATTCAGCAGCCAGACGAATCGGCCAGACAATTCTGGACACGGTTCTTAACCAAGAAAAATCAAATTGTCGACTGTCCGGATGCGGAGGCCCTCGCAGCCTTCAAACATAACATCCGCGACAAGTGGCTTGCCCGGCACCTAGGATAGGAAAAGCCGAAATCCATGGCAGACCTCACATCACTCATGACCCGCTTCTGCGCGGGAGAGGACAGCTGGCTAGCCCGCAGTAACAACCTCAACAAAAATCCTGACAGTCCGGATACCAAGGACCGCAATGGCAGGTCACGTCGCAACAAGCACAAACGCCGCATTAATGGCGATAATACTGAGGATACGGCAGTCAACACCGGATTCAGAGGCTCCAAACCCGGTCAGCGGAAAAAGCCATTCAAAAGAACTACTCCGGGTCCGTCCAATTTGGACCGAATACTCGACCGCTCGTGCCAGATACACGGCACCCCCAAAAAGCCAGCTAATCACACCAACAGGGATTGTTGGGTATTCAAGCAGGCAGGCAAGTTAATTGCCGAAAACAATGACAAGGGGCTGCATAGCGATGATGAGGAAGAGACCCGGCCACCGAACAATAAAGGACAGAAGGGTTTCCCCCACAAGTGCGGACGGTGAACATGATATACGCAACCCACAAACCCAAAAGGGAGCGGAAGCGCGCACTCAGGGACGTATACACGATGGAGCCAGTCACCCCATAGTTCAATCCATGGTCCTCCTGCCCGATCACTTTTGATCGAAGGGACCACCCCACCAGCATCCGCCATGGCGGGTTCGCCGCATTGGTTCTAGACCCAACCGTCGATGGGTTCCACCTCACTAGAGTCCTGATGGACGGCGGCAGCAGCCTGAACCTGCTTTACCAGGACACAGTGCCCAAGATGGGCATAGACCCCTCAAGGATTAAACCCACAAAGACGACCTTCAAAGGCGTCATACCAGGTGTAGAGGCCAATTGTACAGGCTCAGTTACACTGGAAGTGGTCTTCGGATCCCCGGATAACTTCCGAAGCGAGGAGTTAATCTTCGACATAGTTCCGTTCTGCAGCGGCTATCATGCACTACTCGGACGAACCGCGTTTGCAAAGTTCAATGCGGTGCCGCACTATGCATACCTCAAGCTCAAGATGCCAGGCCCTCGAGGAGTCATCACGGTCAACGGAAACACAAAACGCTCCCTCCGAACGGAGGAGCATACAGCGGCTCTCGCGGCAGAAGTGCAGAGCAGCCTCTTAAGGCAATTCTCGAGTCCGGCCATTAAGCGACCGGACACTGCTAAGCGCGCCCGGAGTAACCTATGACAAGACCACCTGGCACGTTCCGAGCACACGTAGCAATGCGGCCCCAACCCCAGCCCTTGCAAAATTGCAAGACCAGTACTTCGCATACATCATTACGCTCTGGAGATACCTGTTGGGGAACGTAGCAGAAATTCAAAATTTTCCTACGTGTCACCAAGATCTATCCATGGAGAAACCAGCAATGAGGGGAAGGAGAGTGAATCTACATACCCTTGTAGATCGCTAAGCGGAAGCGTTCAAGAGAACAGGGTTGAAGGAGTCGTACTCGTTGTGATCCAAATCACCGGAGATCCGAGTGCCGTACGGACGGCACCTCCGCGTTCAACACACATACAGCCCGGTGACGTCTCCCACGCCTTGATCTAGCAAGGAGAGAGGGAGAGGTTGAGGAAGACTCCGTCCAGCAGCAGCACAACGGCGTGGTAGTGATGGAGGAGCGTGGCAATCCAGCAGGGCTTCGCCAAGCACCGCGGGAGAGGAGAAGGGAGAGAGGTAGGGCTGCGCCAGGGAGAGATCAAAACTCATGTATTGGCAGCCCCAAAACCCTCAAGTATATATAGGGGAGAGGGAGGGGGTGTGCCCCCCTCTAGGGTTTCCACCCCAAGGGGTGCGGCAGCCCCAATCCCATCTAAGGATGGCGGCCAAGGGGGGAGAGGGGGGAAACTTGCCCCCCAAGTTAGGTGGAAGCACCCCCTCCCCAAACCCTAGGCGCCTTGGGCCCTTGTGGGGGGGGGGGGAACCAGCCCACCTGGGGCTGGTCCCCTCCCACACTTGACCCATGCAGCCCTCCGGGGCTGGTGGCCCCACTTGGTGGACCCCCAGGACCCTCCCGGTGGTCCCGGTACGTTACCGATAAAACCCGAAACTTTTCCGATGACCAAAACAGGACTTCCCATATATAAATCTTTACCTCCGGACCATTCCGGAACTCCTCGTGACGTCCGGGATCTCATCCGGGACTCCGAACAACATTCGGTAACCACATACAAACTTCCTTTATAACCCTAGCGTCATCGAACCTTAAGTGTGTAGACCCTACGGGTTCGGGAATCATGCAGACATGACCGAGACGTTCTCCGGTCAATAACCAATAGCGGGATCTGGATACCCATGTTGGCTCCCACATGTTCCACGATGATCTCATCGGATGAACCACGATGTCAAGGACTCAATCGATCCCGTATACAATTCCCTTTGTCTAACGGTATTGTACTTGCCCGAGATTCGATCGTCGGTATGCCGATACCTAGTTCAATCTCGTTACCGGCAAGTCTCTTTAATCGTTCTGTAACACATCATCCCGTGATCAACCCCTTGGTCAGATTATGCACATTATGATGATGTCCTACCGAGTGGGCCTAGAGATACCTCTCCGTTTACACGGAGTGACAAATCCCAGTCTCGATTCGTGCCAACCCAACAGACACTTTCGGAGATACCTGTAGTGCACCTTTATAGTCACCCAGTTACGTTGTGATGTTTGGTACACCCAAAGCATTCCTACGGTATCCGGGAGTTGCACAATCTCATGGTCTAAGGAAAAGATACTTGACATTAGAAAAGCTTTAGCATATGAACTACGATCTTTGTGCTAGGCTTAGGATTAGGTCTTGTCCATCACATCATTCTCCTAATGATGTGATCCCGTTATCAATGACATCCAATGTCCATGGTCAGGAAACCATAACCATCTATTGATCAACGAGCTAGTCAACTAGAGGCTTACTATGGACATGGTGTTGTCAATGTATCCACACATGTATCTGAGTTTCCTATCAATACAATTATAGCATGGATAATAAACGATTATCATGAACGAGGAAATATAATAATAACTTATTTATTATTGCCTCTAGGGCATATTTCCAACAGTCTCCCACTTGCACTAGAGTCAATAATCTAGTTCACATCGCCATGTGATTAACACTCACAGGTCACATCGCCATGTGACCAACATCCAAAGAGTTTACTAGTTTCATTAAACTAGTTCACATCATCATATGATTAAGACTCAATGAGTTCTGGGGTTTGATCATGTTTTGCTTGTAAGGGAGGTTTTAGTCAACGGGTCTGCAACATTCAGATCTGTATGTACTTCGCAATTCTCTATGTCATATTGTAAATGCTGCTTCCACGCTCCACTTGGAGCTATTCCAAATGGTTGTTCCACTATACGTATCCGGTCTGCTACTCAGAGTCATTCGGATAGGTGTTAAAGCTTGCATCGACGTAACCCTTTACGCCAAACTCTTTATCACCTCCATAATCGAGAAACATGTCCTTATTTACTCCAAGGACAATTTTTGACCGCTGTCCAATGATCCATTCCTGGATCATTCTTGTACCCCTTGACTGACTCATGGCAAAGCACACTTCCGGTGTGGTACACAGCATAGCATACTATAGAGCCTACGTTTGAAGCATAGGGGACGACCTTCGTCCTTTCTCTCTCTTCTGCTGTGGTCGAGCTTTAAGTTTTAACTTCATACCTTACATCTCAGGCAAGAACTCCTTCTTTGACTGATCCATCTTGAACACCTTCAAGATCATGTCAAGGTATATGCTCATTTGAAAGTACCATTAAGCGTTTTTGATTTATCCTCATAGATCTTGATGCTCAATGTTCAAGTAGCTTAATCCAGGTTTTCTATCGAAAAACACCTTTCAAATAACCCTGTATGCTTTCCAGAAATTCTACATCATTTCTGATCAACAATATGTCAACAACATAACTTATCAGAAATTCTATAGTGCTCCCACTCACTTCTTTGGAAATACAAGTTTCTCATAGACTTTGTATAAACCCAAAATCTCATAGACTTCCCAGATTTCATAAATGCAGCTAATGCTAACATGATTCCGACGGACGTAAGCATCACTACGGATGAGAAAATCTCATCGTAGTCAACTCCTTGAACTTGTGAAAAACTCTTTGCCACAAGTCGAGCTTCATAGACAGTGACATTACCATCCACGTCTGTCTTCTTCTTAAAGATCCATTTATCTTAATGGCTTGCCGATCATCGGGCAAGTCCACCAAAGTCCATGCTTTGTTCTGATACATGGATCCTATCTCGGATTTCATGGCTTCTAACCATTTGTCGGAATTTGGGCCCACCATCACTTCTCCATAGCTCGTAGGTTCATTGTTGTCTAGCAACATGACCTTCAAGACAGGGTCACCATACCACTCTGAAGCAGTACGCGTCCTTGTCGTCCTACGAGGTACGGTAGTGACTTGATCCGAAACTTCATGATCACTATCATAAGCTTCCACTTCAATTGGTGTAGGTGCCACAGGAACAACTTCTTGTGCCCTGATACACACTAGTTGTAGTAATGGTTCAATAACCATATCAAGTCTCCACCATCCTCCCACTCAACTTTTTGAGACAAACTTTTCCTCGAGAAAGGACCCGGTTTAAGAAACAATCCCTATTGCTTTCGGATCTAAATTAGGAGGTATACCCAACTGTTTTGGGTGTCCTATGAAGATGCATTTTATCCGCTTTGGGTTCGAGCTTATCAACCTGAAACTTTTCCACATAAGCGTCGCAGCCCCAAACGTTTAAGAAACGACAACTTAGGTTTCTCCAAACGGTGTCGTCTCAACGGAATTATGTGGTACCCTATTAAAGTGAGTGCGGTTGTCTCTAATGCCTAACCCATGAACGATAGTGATAATTCGATAAGAGACATCAAGGTACGCACCATATCCAATAGGGTGCTACTATGATGTTCGGACACACCATCACACTATGGTGTTCCAGGCGGTATTAATTGTGAAACAATTTCCACAATGTCTTAATTGTGTGCCAAAACTCGTAGCTCAGATATTCATCTCTATGATCATATCATAGACATTCTATCCTCTTGTCACGAATATCTTAAACTTCACTCTGAAATTACTTGAACCATTCAATAATTCAGACTTGTGTTTCATCAAGTAAATATACTCAACATCTACTTGAATCATCTGTGAAGTAAGAACATAACGATATTCACTGCATGCCTCAGCACTCATTGGACTGCACACATCAAAATGTGTTACTTCCAACAAGTTGCTATCTAGTTCCATCTTACTGAAACCGAGGTTTTTCAGTCATCTTGTCCATGTGGTATGATTTGCATATCTCAAGTGATTCAAAATCAAGTGAGTCTAAACGATCCATCTGCATGGAGTTTCTTCATGCGTATGCACCAATAGACATGGTTCGCATGTCTCAAACTTTTCAAAAATGAGTGAGTCCAAAGATCCATCAACATGGAGCTTCTTCATGCATTTTATACCAATATGACTTACATGGCAGTGCCACAAGTAAGTGGTACTATCATTACTATCTTATAATTTTGGCATGTAAATGTGTATCACTACGATCGAGATTCAATAAACCATTCCTTTAGGTGCAAGACCATTGAAGGTATTATTCAAAATAAATAGAGTAACCATTATTCTCCTTAAATGAATAACCGTATTGCGATAGACATAATCCAATCATGTCTATGCTCAACGCAAACACCAAATGACAATTATTCAGGTTTAATACTAATCTTGATGGTAGAGGGAGCGTGCGATGTTTGATCACATCAAACTTGGAAACACTTCCAACACGTATCGTCAGCTCACCTTTAGCTAGTCTCCGTTTATCCCGTAGCTCTTTTATTTCGAGTTACTAACACTTAGCAACCGAACCGGTATCTTAATACCCTAGTGCTACTAGGAGTACTAGTAAAGTACACATTAACATAATGTATATCCAATATACTTCTATCAACTTTGCCAGCCTTCTCATCTACCAAGTATCTAGGGTAATTCTGCTCCAGTGGCTCTTCCCCTTATTACAGAAGCACTTAGTCTCGGGTTTGGGTTCAACCTTGGGTTTCTTCATTAGAGCAGCAGCTGATTTGATGTTTCATGAAGTATCCCTTCTTGCCCTTGCCCCCTTTTGAAACTAGTGGTTTCACCAACCATCAACAATTGATGCTCCTTCTTGATTTCTACTTTCGCGATGTCAAACAACGCGGATACCTCAAGGATCATCATCTCTATCCTTGATATGTTATAGTTCATCACGAAGCTCTAGCAGCTTGGTGGCAATGACTTTGGAGAAACATCACTATCTCATCTGGAAGATCAACTCCCACTCGATTTAAGTGATTGTTGCACTCAGACAATCTGAGAACAAGCTCAACGATTGAGATTTTCTCCCTTGGTTTGCAGGCTAAGAAAATCGTCGGAGGTCTTATACCTCTTGACGTGGGCACGAGCCTGAAATCCCAATTTCAGCCCTCGAAACATCTCATATGTTCCACTACGTTTTGAAAACGTCTTTGGTGCCTCAACTCTAAACCGTTTAACTGAACTATCATGTAGTTATCAAAACGTGTATGTCCGATGTTCGCAACATCCACAAACTACGTTTGGGGTTCAGCACACTGAGCGGTGCATTAAGGACATAAGCTTTCTACTGTCCGCATAAACGCTACTGTCAACTTTCAACTATATTTTCTCTAGGAACATATCTAAACAGTGGAACTAAAACGCGAGCTTATGACATAATTTGCAAAGGGTCTTTTGACTATGTTCAGGATAATTAAGTTCATCTTATGAACTCCCACTCAGATAGACATCCCTCTAGTCATCTAAGTGATTACATGATCCGAGTCAACTAGGCCGTGTCCGATCATCACGTGAGACGGACTAGTCATCATCGGTGAACATCTTCATGTTGATCGTATATACTATACGACTCACGCTCGACCTTTCGGTCTCTTGTGTTCCGAGGCCATGTCTGTACATGCTAGGCTCGTCAAGTCAACCTAAGTGTTTTGCGTGTGTAAATCTGTCTTACACCCGTTGTATGTGAATGTAAGAATCCATCACACCCGATCATCACGTGGTGCTTAGAAACGACGAACTTTCGCAACGGTGCACAGTTAGGGGGAACACTTTCTTGAAATTTTAATGAGGGATCATCTTATTTACTACCGTTGTTCTAAGCAAATAAGATGCATAAACACGATAAACATCACATGCAATCAAATAGTGACATGATATGGCCAATATCATATTGCTCCTTTTGATCTCCATCTTCGGGGCTCCATGATCATCATCGTCACCGGCATGACACCATGATCTCCATCATCATGATATCCATCATCGTGTCTCCATGAAGTTGCCTCGCCAACTTATTACTTCTACTACTATGGCTACCGGTTAGCAATAAAGTAAAGTAATTACATGGCGTTGTTCAATGACACGCAGGTCATACAATAAATAAAGACAACTCCTATGGCTCCTGTCGGTTGTCATACTCATTGACATGCAAGTCGTGATTCCTATTACAAGAACATGATCAATCTCATACATCACATATCATTCATCACATTCTTCTTGGCCATATCACATCACATAGCATACCCTGCAAAAACAAGTTAGACGTCCTCTAATTTTTGTTTGCATGTTTTACGTGGCTGCTATGGGTTTCTAGCAAGAACGTTTCTTACCTACGCAAAAACCACAACGTGATATGTCAATTGCTATTTACCCTTCATAAGGACCCTTTTCATCGAATCCGTTCCGACTAAAGTGGGAGAGACTGGCACCCTCTAGCCACCTTATGCACCAAGTGCATGTCAGTCGGTGGAACCTGTCTCACGTAAGCGTACGTGTAAGGTCGGTCCGGGCCGCTTCATCCCACAATACCGTCGAAACAAGATTGGACTAGTAACGGTAAGCATATTGAACAAAATCAACGCCCACAACTATTTTGTGTTCTACTCGCGCATAGAATCTACACAATAGACCTAGCTCATGATGCCACTGTTGGGGAACGTAGCAGAAATTCAAAATTTTCCTACGTGTCACCAAGATCTATCCATGGAGAAACCAGCAACAAGGGGAAGGAGAGTGCATCTACATACCCTTGTAGATTGCTAAGCGGAAGCGTTCAAGAGAACGGGGTTGAAGGAGTCGTACTCGTCGTGATCCAAATCACCAGAGATCCGAGTGCCGAACGGACGGCACTTCCGCGTTCAACACACGTACAGCCCGGTGACGTCTCCCACGCCTTGATCCAGCAAGGAGAGAGGGAGAGGTTGAGGAAGACTCTGTCCAGAAGCAACACAACAGCATGGTGGTGATGGAGGAGCATGGCAATCCAGCAGGGCTTCGCCAAGCACCGCGGGAGAGGAGAAGGGAGAGAGGTAGGGCTGCGCCAGGGAGAGATCAAAACTCATGTATTGGCAGCCCCAAAACCCTCAAGTATATATAGGGGAGAGGGAGGGGGGTGCGCCCCCCTCTAGGGTTTCCACCTCAAGGGGTGCGGCAGCCCCAATCCCATCTAAGGGTGGCGGCCAAGGGGGGAGAGGGGGGAAACTTGCCCCCCAAGTTAGGTGGAAGCACCCCCTCCCCAAACCCTAGGCGCCTTGGGCCCTTGTGGGGGGGCGCACCAGCCCACCTGGGGCTGGTCCTCTCCCACACTTGGCCCATGCAGCCCTCCGGGGCCGGTGGCCCCACTTGGTGGACCCCCGGGACCCTCCCGGTGGTCCCGGTACGTTACCGATAAAACCCGAAACTTTTCCGGTGACCAAAACAGGACTTCCCATATATAAATCTTTACCTCCGGACCATTCCGGAACTCCTAGTGACGTCCGGGATCTCATCTGGGACTCCGAACAACATTCGGTAACCACATACAAACTTCCTTTATGACCCTAGCGTCATCGAACCTTAAGTGTGTAGACCCTACGGGTTCGGGAATCATGCAGACAAGACCAAGACGTTCTCCGGTCAATAACCAACAGCGGGATCTGGATACCCATGTTGGATCCCACATGTTCCACGATGATCTCATCGGATGAACCACGATGTCAAGGACTCAATCGATCCCGTATACAATTCCCTTTGTCTAACGGTATTGTACTTGCCCGAGATTCGATCGTCGGTATGCCGATACCTAGTTCAATCTCGTTACCGGCAAGTCTCTTTACTCGTTCCGTAACACATCATCCCGTGATCAACCCCTTGGTCACATTGTGCACATTATGATGATGTCCTACCGAGTGGGCCCAGAGATACCTCTCCATTTACACGGAGTGACAAATCCCAGTCTTGATTCGTGCCAACCCAACAGACACTTTCGGAGATACCTGTAGTGCACCTTTATAGTCACCCGGTTACGTTGTGACGTTTGGTACACCCAAATCATTCCTACGGTATCCGGGAGTTGCACAATCTCATGGTCTAAGGAAAACATACTTGACATTAAAAAAGCTTTAGCATACGAACTACGATCTTTGTTCTAGGCTTAGGATTAGGTCTTGTCCATCACATCATTCTCCTAATGATGTGATCCCGTTATCAATGACATCCAATGTCCATGGTCAGGAAACCGTAACCATCTATTGATCAACGAGCTAGTCACCTAGAGGCTTACTATGGACATGGTGTTGTCTATGTATCCACACATGTATCTGAGTTTCCTATCAATACAATTATAGCATGGATAATAAACGATTATCATGAACGAGGACATATAATAATAACTTATTTATTATTGCCTCTAGGGCATATTTCCAACAGTACCATGGGCATAGGGGGAGGGGCACGACCACGGCAGGCCCAGAGTGCGGCTCAACCACACCAGGGGCTCCCAAGTGTGTCATCCTTTTTCTTTCCTTTTTTTTCTTATCCTCAGGACTCCATTTACCAGAGGCCCTGTCCGGCAGTAGACCCAAACTCACGATGCAATAGCCAGGGAAGGAGAAAAGCTACGACGAGTATCCAGGTGGTCTCCATTACGAGCATTATACCTGTTTTATACACCATTCCGCAGCCTACCCCTGGAAGGGGACATGCTAAATAGTTCCACCCCTTGCTTATCGCACTATTTGTATCGTTCTGCATTCATGGCAGTATTTTTTGAATAAACAATGCATCGCTTTTTGCCTATAATTGCATTCCTTTCTTATACATATGTTCATTTATGACATGTTGCATCCGTACACTTTGGTACGGCTAAATACACCAGGGCCTTAAGTTCCCCACATTATGGTGTGATAAGTCCGAACACTTTCACAAGTGCGGCACCCCGAACTTATAGCATTATATGCATCGGCTCTGAATCATGTCTTGGGTTAATAGTTGGGTTTGCCCGGCTCCCATGTTTTGGTACCTTACATTCCGTTATATCGGCTAAGGTAGCGCTGGGAGAACCACTGCGATTGTGCCCCAGTTGAGTTGGGCGAGCACCTCAGTGGAGAAAGCTAAAACTGACCGTCATGATGGGGCGAGAGCCGGTCGCTGTTCGAGAGGTTTTTTCGAGTCCCTAAAGACTTATGCCGCTTAGAGCGAGGAACCGGCTTTGTCCGGCCCAGGCGTGGATAGCACCCCTAATTTGGCCTTCCGAATACTAGGGGCTTCGCCAAAATTTAAAATTATAGAATTCTATGGCTAAGTGAAAGTGTTCAAGCATTATAAGTCCGGTTGCCTCGTTCGTTGTGTTGAGCGCCTCCCTAGATGGACCCAAAAATGGGAACAAGAGCGCTCAAGTTTATCCCGAACACCCCAGCACTCGTGGCATGGGGGCTAAAGCCGACGACTTGCCATCTCTCAGATTTGATAAACGGCCGCACAGAAGGTAATATTTTAAATTAACAAGCGTTGCTTAGCGCATATGAACAAAGTTTTTAGCGCACAGGATAACAAAATGTGAGTCTACTCAAATATTACATCTTTGGAGCACTCACCCGCAATAATGCGGGCACCCTTCGGAACACCCTTATAATACATCTCGAGCGTGCGATACTCCTTGCCCGGCGGTGGCACGTCCGTCACAATCTTCTCAGCGTCCATCCTGCCCCAGTGCACTTTAGCACGGGCAAGGGCCCGACGGGCACCTTCAATGCAGGCGGAGTGCTTGATGACTTCAAACCATGGACAAGTATCCACCAGCCGCCGCACCAGGCCGAAGTAGCTCCCAGGCATGGCCTCTTTGGGCCACAGCCGAACTATGAGGCCCTTCATGGCCTGTTCGGCCACCTTGTGGAGCTCGACCAGCTGCTTCAGCTGGTCGCTAAGGGGCACCGGATGTTCGGCCTCAGCATACTGAGACCAGAACACCTTCTCCGTCGAGCTCCCCTCCTCGGCTCTGTAGAAAGCGGCAGCATCGGACACGCTACGGGGCAGATCTGTGAACGCTCCTAGAGAGCTCCGAATTCGGGTAAGTAACAGGTAATTCACTTTTACATGCTTGCTTTGCATGAAGAATGCCTTACCCGCCGCTATTTTCTTCAATGCCTTGATTTCCTGGAGGGCCTTGTGGGCTTCGGCCTTGGCGGCTTTGGCACTCTCAAGAGCCGACGCAAACTCGGACTCTCGAGTCTTCGAGTCACGCTCCAAACTCTCATGTTTTTCCACGAGAGCCTGGAGCTCTTGCCGTACCTCCGCCACCCGCGCCTCCTGCTTCTCTCGCTCGGCGCGTTCTGCGGCCGCATTGCGTTCGGACGCGGACACCTCCTCCTTCAGGGTCGCCACCTCGTTCGTAGCCCCTGGAGTACCCACGTTATCCTTGTCATTCCCCTTGCAACCTGTAAGTGCATCTAGTGCCCCTTAGTGATTTTGGTGTATTGAAGACTTATAGGTTAAGGGACTAATGCGTTTGTGAGTGTACACAGGTCTATAAGTCTATGAGGAGTTCGATATTTACAAAGAAAGTCGACCCCTAAAAATGAAGATCTTCAACTGAAGACTTTGATATTATGAAGACTTTCTGAAGACTTTGAAAGTGAAGAAATTGGTGTGACCTTGAAGACTTGGTATTCATTTATGGAACATGAAGCGTGAAGACCTTTGTTTTCGTAGTTTCATTTTCTCTTTCTTGAGTCATAGGAAACACCGTACTGTTAAAGGGGGTCGAGGAAATACTAAGGAAAAATTTCCATGTGATGCTCAACTCAAAATCCTACACCTACCAATCCCTTCGAGTGAAGCCTTTGGAAATCTCATACAGTTCAGTCACTTTCTTCAGTGATAGAGACGAAGTTCTTCTGGTCGCTGATGAATTTGTTCTGACTGAGGAGTTAGGAATTCGTCAGTGCGAATTACCTACACAGTGAGGAACATGATAGCCCTGAGGAATTTGAGAGTCAAATTTCCGACCGTTGCTGTGCTGCGAGCCAGCTGTCCCAAAATATCTTATCCACCTAACGGTCATATCATTGAAGGGCATTTATGTCTTATCATGTCGGGCTGCTCCCTAGGCTATAAATAGCCGCCCCCTACAACCACTAGCTGGTTGGCTGCTCCGAGAGAACTTGACACTTGTCATTTGAGAGCAACCCATCCTCCGACGACTTTGAGCGAAAATCATCGAGTGAGGAAAACCCAAAACCAAACCCCTACAAACCCAAAGTGATTGAGCATCACTGAAGAAATTGATCCTGCGTGGATCCGACGCTTGTTACCTTTGAAGACTGTGCTTCTTCCAGACGGTTAGGCGTCAAGGTCTAGAGCATCCAAGAGGAATTGTGGATCGCCGACTGACCAAGTCTGTGAAGGTTTGGAAGTCGCCTGAAGACTTACCACGAGTGATTGGACGAGGTCTGTGTGACCTTAGTTCAAGGAGAATACGGTGAGGACTGGGTGTCCTGAGCTGCGTGCTCAGCGACTGGGTGTCCGGGACTGTGTGTCCTCGAGTTTAAATACTCAGCCGCTCCAACCAGGCGTACAACTGAGACATCAGTTGGAACTGGTCTACCAAATCATTGTCTTCACCAACCTAACTGGTTCTATTTCCTCAACCCTTTCATTTCCTCATTACTGTGTTGAGTGTTTGTTCATATCTGCATTTGAAGACTTTGACTGAAGACTTTCTCAATTTCCTCAGTTCAATTTCTTCAGTCTGTTTGTCTTCATCTTGTGTTATCCTGTGATTACGCTTTCTGTACTCTGTGCTAGTCTTCATTTCATCATGATGACCATGCTTGTATTCTGTTATGCTTACTTCTGAGTACTTTTCCGCTGCTAATAGTTCTTCGCTAAGGAATTTCCTCACCGGCAAATTCCTCAGTGAAGAATTCATAAAAATCGCCTATTCACCCCCCCCCCCTCTAGTCGACATAACGCACTTTCAATTGGTATTAGAGCAAGGTACTCCCTTGTTCTGTGTGATTTTGGTTTAACCGCCTGGAGTTTTAGTTATGTCGACCATAGGTATGAAGAAAGTGACATGCCCTATCTTTGACGGTCATGATTATCCCAAGTGGAAGGCCATCATGAGGAAGCGCCTCATGGCAATGAACAGCGAGCTGTGGACCATCACTGAGATTGGTCTTACTGATCTATGCAAGATGGCGGACGCTGATGATATTCGCAAGTACACTCGACTTGACATCTTGGCGAAGGATATCATTTGTTCCTGCCTATCCAGAGATCAATTCAGACACATTATGTATCTTTGCAATGCTAAGCTTATCTGGGATCGAATCTCCGACGTCTATGAAGGTCATCGAACCCGTCATGATCCTTGGTTTGAGGACTTCAAGGAATCTCTCAAAACAATGACTTTCGAACCAGAATCATCATCTTCTGCATCATGTCTCATGGCAAAGGGTGTCGAGGTAACCGAATGTTCCTCATCTAAATTTAGTGACTGTGAATCTGATGATGATGAATCTGATGATGATATTGAACCTAGCTATACCAAACTTATTTGCATTGCCACCAAACAACAACATGCCTTGGAAAAGGTTCAAAACATGCTAGATAAGAGTGATGATATGTTAGGTGAAGAAATGGATCGCACTAAAGCCCTGACTGAAAATCTTCAGAGACTTCAGTCTAGGTTTGATAACCTTCAAAGTCATCATCTTATCTGATCATGAGAAACTTTCTTATGAATTTCTTCAAAGAAAGCAAGATCTTGAGAAGCTAAGAGTGAGTTATGAAGATCTTCAGAAGGAGCGCGATTCATTACTAGCTCAACAAATCAGCGCTTCTCAGGAAGAATTTGTTCCTCCATGCTTAAAGTGCATTGAACGTGAATCTGCTAATTCTTCACCTGAATGTTCAAATGCTTCAACTGTTACAAATTCTTCACCTGCCTCTGCTATCACTAATTCCTCATCTGAGGACATTTCTAGTATCACTGACGATGCAGGGCTGAAGGAATTGTACATGACAGGCATGTACAAAAGCCTCAAAGGGCATCCGACTCTTTGTGATGTGCTTAAAAAGCAGATCCTCAACAGAAACCCTAGGAAAGAGGGTGTCGCCTTTGAGAGGAAACTTAATGCTGATGGAACATATTGGAAGCCTGAGCAGTACCCCAAAACCTCATGGGTTGCTGCAAAGGGACCTCCAGTTGATCCATCTAACTTATCTGGCTTTACATGTGAATCTCCTCATCCTTCTGATGAGTCATTTGACTCCAACTATAAACTGTTCAAAAATCAGAATGGTGAAGTATTTGCTAGATATGTTGGCACTAACTGCAGGAACGGTTCTCCCATGAAGAAAATCTGGGTTCCCAAGAAGTTCCTTGAAAGTCTTCAGGTGAATGTCCTCATGACACCACCAGTGAAGAATAGGAACCCCAGATCAAATTCTTCATATGGATCAAATTCCTCAAATGGATCAAAGTCCTCATATGATTATCATCGTGCTAACAACTCTGTTTCACAGGGTAGAGCTAAGGGCTATGAATATGTGCATTATTCTTCAAACCATTATGTTCATAAGTCCTCGAAGAATTTCTCTGCTTATTCATATGCTTACCCTAACCTCTCTTATGTAAAACGAAATGGTTTGGCTTCTATGCCACCATTCTCGTATGGTGCTCGCAGAGTGATGAACTCTTTGCCACCCCTTCAGATGTGGGTGGTGAAGAAAAAGAACTAATCTCTTCTACAGGGTCAGGTCTCCAGACATGCCTTAACGTCTGAAGAATTTGCTGGGGACCTGACAAAATTGCCTGAAAGGACGCAGGAGAATCATGATGAAATAAACTTTCACACGTCCTCCTACTGCTATATCTGTTTACTGCTTGATGAAATTCATCTGATGAACTTGATATCATATTCTTCATTGATGAAGCATATGAGATTGTAAGTTACACTAATTCATCTGCAGGATGATCAACCCAAAGCCACTGAATGGGTCCTCGATAGTGGGTGTACAAATCACATGACTGGTGACAAGAATCTTTTGATGGATGCTCCCTTATCACCGTCACATCTGAAGCACATCATCTTTGCTGACAAAGGCAAAAGTCAGGTATTGGGTCTTGGTAAGGTTGAGATCTCTAAGGATAAACACATGGACAAAGTCATGCTTGTTGAGTCCTTAGGATACAACCTCATGTCAGTCTCAATGCTTTGTGATCTTGATATGGTTGTTGTCTTTGGCAAGTATCGCTGTGTTGTGATTATGGAAGCTGACAATTCCAAAGTCTTCGAAGGCTTTAGGAGAGGAGATTTGTATATTGTTGATTTCTCTACAGGACCACAACTAGTCGTGTGTCTACTTGCAAAAGCTTCAGAAGGCTGGCTATGGCATCGACGACTTGGTCACGCAGGAATGAGGAATTTGCACACGCTTGCGAAGAAGAAGCATGTCATTGGCATTGAGAATGTCAAATTCCTCAAGGATCACTTATGCGGAGCCTGTGAAGCTGGAAAAATGACCAAGGCCAAGCATCCAGCAAAGACTATCATGACCACTACTCGTCCATTCGAATTGCTTCACATGGACCTATTCGGACCTAATCATTACTCAGCAGTCACTAATGATGCATCTCTATATGGTTTTGTCATTGTTGATGATTACTCTCGATATACATGGGTACACATTGTTACTTACAAACATGAAGTGCAGGAAGTCTTCAACCTTTTTTCCTCGAGGGCTTCAACCAACTTTAGTGTGAAGATCAAGCACATCAGAAGTGACAATGGGACTGAGTTCAAGAATTCCAGTCTTGATGACTATCTTGATGAACTTGGTATTACTCATGAGTTATCTGCTCCCTATACTCCTCAGCAAAATGGCGTCGTAGAGCGCAAGAACAGAACTCTTGTTGAGATGGCTCACACTATGCTTGATGAATACAAAACGCCTCATCGTTTTTGGATTGATGCAATTGATACTGTGTGCCACATCATCAACAGAGTATATCTTCACAAATTCTTCAAGAAGACAGCCTATGAACTCCTCACTGACAAGAAACCCAATGTGAGTTATTTCAAAGTCTTCGCTGCTAAATGTTGGATTAGAGATCCTCACCACAATTCTAAATTTGCACCGAAAGCACATGAAGGTTTTATGCTTGGTTACGGAAAGGACTCGCACACCTACAGAGTCTTCAACATTGTTCTTCACAAGATTGTTGACACTGTAGATGTGCGGTTCGATGAAACTAATGGCTCGCAAAGAGAGCACCTACCTTCTGTGTTAGATGAACCAGCACCTGAGGATTCTATCAAGTTCAAGGCAACTGAGGATGTCATTCCTACTGAAGAATTTGCTGAAGAAGTCATTCCAGTTCATGAAGAACATCGAGCTGATACACCTGAAGAAAATGCTGAGGAAAATGGTGCTGAAGAAAATGCTGATCAAACTCCTCAGTGACAACCAGCTCATCCTCGCATTGCAAAAGAAGTGCAAGTGGAGAAGATCGTCGATGACATTAGAGCACCAGGTCCTCTTACACGCTCAAAAGCTTCACATTTATCTAACTTTTGTGGGCACTATGCTTTTGTCTCTATCACAGAGCCCACTAAGGTAGATGAAGCATTTTTGGAGCCGGAATGGATTCAGGCTATGCAAGAAGAATTACATCAGTTCGAGCTCAACAATGTCTGGGAACTGGTCAAACGTCCAGATCCTCGCAAGCATAATATCATTGGCACAAAGTGGATCTACCGCAACAAGCAAGATGAAAATGGCCTTGTGGTGAGGAATAAGGCACGACTGGTAGCTCAAGGCTACACACAGGTTGAAGGAATTGATTTCGATGAAACTTTTGCACCTGTTGCTAGACTTGAGGCTATTCGCATATTACTTGCTTATGCTAACCATCATGATATCATCTTATATCAAATGGATGTGAAAAGTGCATTCCTCAATGGTAAGCTTGAGGAAGAAGTATATGTTGCTCAACCCCCAGGTTTTGAAGATCCAAAGAATCCTGACAAAGTCTTCAGACTTAATAAGGCCCTCTATGGCCTCAAGCAAGCCCCTCGGGTGTGGTATGATACATTGAAGGAATTCTTCGTGAAGAATGGCTTCACACCCGGTTCACTCGACCCTACTCTCTTTACTAAATCTTATGATGGTGAACTGTTTGTGTGCCAAATATATGTTGATGATATTATCTTTGGCTGTACTGACCAACGTTATAGTGATGAATTTGCCTATATGATGAGTGAAGAATATCAAATGTCTATGATGGGAGAGTTGAAATTCTTCTTAGGTCTTCAAATTCGTCAACAGCGCAATGGCATATTCATATCTCAGGAGAAATACCTCAAAGATGTACTGAGGAAATTCGGCATGCAAGATTGCAAAGGCGTCAAAATTCCTATGCCCACAAATGGCCATCTATGCACTGATGAAAATGGTATTGACTTCGATCACAAGGTATACCGCTCCATGATTGGTTCTTTATTGTACTTATGTGCATCTAGGCCAGATATAATGCTTAGTGTTTGCATGTGTGCCCGCTTTCAAGATGCACCGAAGGAATCACACCATAAGGCTGTGAAGCATATTCTTCGATATCTAGCTCACACACCAACACTAGGATTATGGTACCCCAAGGGATCTGCTTTTGATCTCATTGGATATTCTAACTCTGACTATGCTGGAGATCATGTGGACCGCAAGTCAACTTCTGGCACTTGTCATTTCCTCGGATGATCTTTGGTCTGTTGGTCCTCGAAGAAACAGAAATGCGTATCACTGTCCACTGCGGAAGCTGAATACATTGCTGCTGGCTCTTGCTGTGCTCAACTGCTTTGGATGAAGCAAACACTCAAGGACTATGGCGTCAACGTGAAGAATGTGCCTCTCCTCTACGACAATGAGAGTGCCATCAAGATTGCTCACAACCTAGTTCAGCACTCGAAGACAAATCACATTCAGATTCGTCATCATTTTCTTCATGATCATGTGTTGAAGGGCGACATCTCCATCGAGCACGTGAAGACTGAAGAACAGCTAGCTGATATCTTCACTAAGCCCTTGGATGAGAAAAGATTTAGCAAGTTGCGGTGTGAGCTAAATATCTTAGAATCTTCAAATGTTCTTTGAAAAGGACACACATCCTAACACTTATGCAAAATTGATGACTTAGATGTGCAACACATGAAGAAACGTTTTTCTTCAATCAATGAAGAATAACACTCTAAGTGTGAAGAAATTAATGAAGAATTTGATTCTCATAACCCTACGACAATTGTACGCGGTGTCTGAAACCATCATTCTTATACGATGGGTCATGCCACCACAAAAAGTGAAAATCTTCAATTTGAGTTTTTCCTCAGTTTTGAAATTCTTCAACTTTTCAAAATCTTCACTGTTTCCTTCGTTGTTCTTCATTGGCTATATATATATATATATGAGTTTATGTCCTCTACAGCATTCACTTATAGCTATTTCTTCAAGTTGCTTTTTCTGCTAAGTGAATGTGATCGGACCCTTCCCCCTCTATGCTATACTCAACCCAATCTATTCACAAATTCTACATATGCATTCTATTTGAAACTCGTTCAAAATCTTCACTGTGTCCTTGTCAGCTGAAGAAATTGCGAACGAAACTTTAAAACAAATCTTATCCAAATTTTCGGTTTTGCCGCTCAAACCGTTCCGCATCCCACAATGCATTATTCTATTCACCCACGATCGTACACGATCTCAACTACACAGTACGTGGGTGACACATGTCGCGAGAAGGAGAAAGGGCAGGGGCACGTTCGTCCCAAATCTTCGGGCGAACAGTTTTTCACCGTGTCTATAAATACCCCTCTCCCCTTCCTCACTTCATTTACTCCGCTCGATCGCTACTCTCTCACTCGAGCTCCTCAAACCCTAGCACCGCCGCTACTCCATCATCGCCGGTGAGGAAGAGCTTCGCTGCCTCGACCTCGTCGCCGTCGTACTCACGCCGACCACGGAAATCTTCACTCCGCTGCCGCCGTAGCTATCTTCCTCTGCCAAGTTAGGGCGTGGGAGATCTAACCTGACGAACTTCACATCTGTTCTTCTCAGTTCGTCGTGTTCTTCACTTCGGGTAATTAAAAGTTACTTTTATTACTCACTTTGATTCTCAAACTTTCCTGAAAATCTTCAAAGGTGTTTATTCCTCAAATCTTCACACATATGAACACCTCACATCATATGATCTTGAACTGTTTCTCTAAGCAATCATTTTCTTCAAGATTTCCTAATTGTGTGGATCTTCGATCTGTACAACTCTGGAACCTAAGACAAGAACGCTTAGTGAAATTCCTCAAGGTTCATTTGGTCAAATTCCTCAAAACTTGTTCTTTTCGAAAAACCTTCTCAGAATGCATATGACCTCTCCGAATTCCTCGCACCTGTACTCTGTTCATAGGTACTCATGTCTGCTGCTGAATCACTAGGTTCTCATCAACTTAACTCATTTGCAGCGTTCCTCGAAGAAAAACTGCATACTTCTTCAGAGAACTCGATTGTTCAAATTCCTCAACTGAAGAATATGGCAGACGGTAAGAGGCCACAGAAAGGAGGAAAGAAACCTGAGGTTATGACTGCGTTTGAAATACCTGAGGAAATTTATGCTGACTATTGCACACCTGATGAAGCAAAATTTGGCAAAGAAAACAAAAATCAGCGCAAGGTGCGCATTCAGAGGATTGAACGGAGATGGGCAAGGGAATGGAGGGAATACAGATATGTGACTCCAAAGTACATGAGGAAATTCGCCCTCAATCCTCCATGCCCAAGAGCTCCATTGGCACCTGGCCAAGTAGCTGACCCCACAAGCATCAAACATGGTGAGGACTTTCCTAAAGAATGGGCTAAGCGCCAAGCTAAATTGGCAAGACAAGCCAAGGAGGCAGTGAAGAAATTCAATGAGGATTCTGCCACTGCTACTGCTACTGAGGCCTCGGTCAAACCGAGGAAATCCATGCCAAAGAAGCCTGCTCGTAAGCCAAGTGCTTCACCAAGAGTGCCCTCACAGCAAATTCCTCACACTGCTACAGCTCCACCAAAATCCTCAACAGCTCCTTCAAAGTCCTCAGCTCCTGTGCATCTGGCTACATGTCAAAGGACTGCTGGTTTCTCGATTGCCTCTAGTGTTTTAGCAAGTTCCTCAGCTGCACCAATTTCCTCATCAGGCCCCACACTGTTGAAGACCAAAGCAACAGCTGGACGAGGTCCTCGGCCAAGTCCAAAGAAGAAACAGGTCGCATTCCATGTGCCTTCTGATGATGAAGCTTCTGATGATGAACTTGCAGAAATCATCAGAGACAGACAGGTGAAAGCCGCTAGAGCCAAAGGCACATCTGTGCCACTGCTTTTGGATCCAAGAAAAATCCTCGATTACAATGATCTCTGGCACAAGGATCCTAACACCCCTATGCCTGATTTTCATCTGACCCCTGGTCAAAGTCACATGCTGACCCATTTCATCACTGAAGAGAAATGGAAGTTTGGAAAGGCAAGAGAGATCAGGAAAGCTCAATACAGAAAGGAGAAGCTCCTGAAGAAAAACGTTGTCAGAATGACACCTGAGGAACTTCTCCAGGATCAGTCTGAAATTCAAGCCCTCAGCAAAGACTTTGATGCCTACTATGCTGATTGGCAAGGAGCTAAAGTAAGATTCGTCAATCTGACGAAGAAATTCACAAATGTTGTAGCCCCATCGCAACAAGAAAATCTTCAGGCTGCAGACTCTGCTCAGCCTGCTGAAGAACATGCCAGCACTGCTGATGCCTTTCAGCATGCTGAAGAAAATGCTCGTTCCAGGGCTGGTGAAGAAATTCCAGCCGCTGAAGAAATTGCCAGGGCATCCACTAGTGGTGCGCCTGAAGAAACTGAAGAGATCGGAGCAACTGCATCAGTTGCGCCTGAAGAAAATGAACCAGATTCCTCAGCTCCTCCCGCGCCCACACCAACTCCAATTCTTCCATATGCTTCTGATGTGAAGAAAACCAAGGCTGCAGAGCGAGCTGCAGTGAAGAAAAGGAAGGCATCAGCTGCGTCAAACTCTTCGGCTGTGAAGAAAATGAAGCCAATGACCAGCTCACTCGAAAATCCAGTTGATGTTGTTCCGATTTCCTCCATGCCATCAAAGGACCTTGTTCCTTTTGGAGAAGACTATGAGATCCCAAGCGGATCTGATGAAGAAAATCATTCTGCTGCTTCGTCAGAGCAGATTGATGAAGAAATTGAAGTGGAAGCAATCCCTTCAACCCCAATCATTTCCTCGCCTATGCCTCAGTTCACAGCTGAAGAGGCCGGTGTTGAGGAACTTGAAGAAGATGTGGATATTGGAAGCACAACGCCAGTGATGAACGATGACTTTTGGGAAAGTCAGCATCCAAATTCTCCACTCTTCACCCCAATCCAACAGATACCTCAGTCCCCTGCTCCAACTGTTCAAATGGGCTCTAAAGAAACTCATCCCACTTCATCTGTCCATGAAGAAATTCCAGCCACTAGTGCTGATGAACCTGCTGCTGTTGATCCTCAGACTGCACCTGTTGAGGAACAAGAAATTCCTCAGCCTGAAGAACCTGAGCTCGCGATTCCTGAGGTGGTGATGCAACTCACTGACACCCCTCTGCCAAAGCCAAAGAATCCGTTCTCAAGCAAACAAAAGTTCAAGGCTAAAGATTTCTTTGCCGAGCACGTATTCTTCACTGATTATAATCGATATGATTCTGCTCGCATAAGGAAGAAGCGTTTCTGGACTTCCAGCCAAGCCAATTTCTATTCCTCAGTGCTCTTCAACAAAGACAAAGTCTTCGATCATGCACATATTCCTCATGTGGACATGGAGTCTCTGCCCGGCTTTGAGCCAGTCCTCAGTGTTCTTCACGACGCAGGACTTCTGAATTTCTGCACTGATATCTGTGACTGAAAGAAGAACTCATTCTTCAATTCTATGCAACTCTGCACATCACCGGAGACGCTGAAGACGTGAACTCATGGGTATTAGACTAGATGTCTGAAAATACTCACTACAAGGCACCAGTAACTGAATTGCTTCGTGCTCTACCACTCAGTCCTCCACTTGATGGTGCTTGTTGTGTCTACAATGAACCAGAACTTTCTAATCACTATATGCAAGTGCTGATGAAGCCTTTGAAGCCAAGGTAGGCCCCACGAACCAAATTCCTCGTCAAGGAATTACTCTATGTGCCTCGGACTGTCTATCAAATTCTGACGAAGACAATGAGTCCTATCAAAGGCCACGACTCAAATGATGAAGAAGTCGTTGGCATCATGAAGAATATGCTTTTCAACATCATTCATGGCGTTCCCGTCAACTTCCATGATTTCTTCATGAGGACTCTGGCCAATATTGCTATGTCACCATTCGAGCTGAAGCCCTATGCTCCTTGGATTATGACATTCATCAGGGCAAGATCTTCACTGAATTACAAAGCTGACACTCTGAACCACGGTAGCTACTTGCCTCCCATTGAAGTCCTCAAACGGACAGTTTCATCAGCTGATGATAAAGGCAAGGCCGCTGCTGTGATCGATGAAGGCATTCGTCCATTGGATGGTCAATTTTGCAAGGCTGCATCTTACTCTACCAATGACAATTCTGCCACACATGACTCTGCCGCAAATACCTCAGCCAAGCAAAATCCTCAAGCCACAGCTCCCAGGGTGATGATTGACCGTGAGTTACTCCTCAGTCTTCATCAGAAGGTTGATCGCAATCACAAATGGGTAAAGCGTCAGTTTGGTGCACTTCTTCACAATATGACCTCAACACACAATGTAGTGAAGAAGAACCAATACTACCTTCATGAAACCTTCAACCGCACCTGGGCTGTCCTCACTCATGTCTATAGCGCTGAAGAACTGAAGACTATGGGTCTCAAGGAAGAATTTGACTGGTCTGCACCTCCTCCGAAGAAATTCAAGAGGGTCAAAATTCCTCCACTGGTGGCCAGCTCTTATTCTTCACCGCGTGACACTGATGAGTATGAAGATTTGGACGACACTGCGGCAGGCCCTGCTACAACAAACAACCCCAACAACGCTGGCGCTCCTCTATCGACTTGAAATTCTTCAGGGGCGTTAGTCCTCAGTTTCAATCCTTTTGGTCATTTGATGACAAAGGGGGAGAAATCTGAGTTAGTCTTCAAGCGGGTCTATATTAAGGGCATTTTTAGTTACAACTCTCGTTCTTCTGAAACTTTTATTTGGATCGAGTTGTAATCTTAAACCCGATGGTGCACTGATACTTTTGTTGCATTATGCTTTGCATGCTTATTCCTCGTTAATGACATTGCACGCATGCTGAATCGCATCAGGCACCATATTTCATCATGCATTTCAAATTCTTCATATTATATATCAAATGCGTGTATGAATTACAAGATATAGGGGGAGATCTCCATGATTCAACTCCTCAAATGTGCATTGCCTCAAAAGCAAATTCCTCACTGTGCACATCTTCAGGGGGAGTTCTTCTATATCTTGTAATCAAATTCCTCAATATCAGTGTATACACTTCATATGTTTATCCCCGTTGAAAACTTAACCTATGTTGTCATCAATCACCAAAAAGGGGGAGATTGTAAGTGCATCTAGTGCCCCTTAGTGATTTTGGTGTATTGAAGACTTATAGGTTAAGGGACTAATGCGTTTGTGAGTGTACATAGGTCTATAAGTCTATGAGGAGTTTGATATTTACAGAGAAAGTCGACCCCTAAAAATGAAGTTCTTCAACTGAAGACTTTGATATTCTGAAGACTTTCTGAAGACTTTGAAAGTGAAGAAATTGGTGTGACCTTGAAGACTTGGTATTCATTTGTGGAACATGAAGCGTGAAGACCTTTGTTTTCGTAGTTTCATTTTCTCTTTCTTGAGTCATAGGAACCACCATACTGTTAAAGAGGGTCGAGGAAATACTAAGGAAAAATTTCCATGTGATGCTCAACTCAAAATCCTACACCTACCAATCCCTTCGAGTGAAGCCTTTGGAAATCTCATACAGTTCAGTCACTTTCTTCAGTGACAGAGATGAAGTTCTTCTGGTTGCTGATGAATTTGTTCTGACTGAGGAGTTAGGAATTCGTCAGTGCGAATTACCTACACAGTGAGGAACATGATAGCCCTGAGGAATTTGAGAGTCAAATTTCCGACCGTTGCTGTGCTGCGCGCCAGCTGTCCCAAAATATCTTATCCACCTAACAGTCATATCATTGAAGGGCATTTATGTCTTATCATGTCGGGCTGCTCCCTAGGCTATAAATAGCCGCCCCCTACAACCACTAGCTGGTTGGCTGCTCCGAGAGAACTTGACACTTGTCATTTGAGAGCAACCCATCCTCCGAGGACTTTGAGTGAAAATCATCGAGTGAGGAAAACCCAAAACCAAACCCCTACAAACCCAAAGTGATTGAGCATCACTGAAGAAATTGATCCTGCGTGGATCCGAAGCTTGTTACCTTTGAAGACTATGCTTCTTCCAGACGGTTAGGCGTCAAGGTCTAGAGCATCCAAGAGGAATTGTGGATCGCCGAGTGACCAAGTCTGTGAAGGTTTGGAAGTCGCCTGAAGACTTACCACGAGTGATTGGACGAGGTCTGTGTGACCTTAGTTCAAGGAGAATACGGTGAGGACTGGGTGAGCTGCGTGCTCAGCGACTGGGTGTCCGGGACTCTGTGTCCTTGAGTTTAAATACTCAACCGCTCCAACCAGACGTACAACTGAGACAGCAGTTGGAACTGGTCTACCAAATCATTGTCTTCACCAACCTAACTGGTTCTATTTCCTCAACCCTTTCATTTCCTCATTACTGTGTTGAGTGTTTGTTCATATCTGTGTTTGAAGACTTTGACTGAAGACTTTCTCAATTTCCTCAGTTCAATTTCTTCAGTCTGTTTGTCTTCATCTTGTGTTATCCTGTGATTACGCTTTCTGTACTCTGTGCTAGTCTTCATTTCATCATGATGACCATGCTTGTATTCTGTTATGCTTACTTCTGAGTACTTATTCCGCTGCTAATAGTTCTTCGCTAAGGAATTTCCTCACCGGCAAATTCCTCGGTGAAGAATTCATAAAAATCGCCTATTCACCCTCCCTCTAGTCGACATAACGCACTTTCACAACCAAATCCTTTTCTGTAAGGTACAGCTTTAATAAGGTGTTACTCACCTTCCTTATCCTCGAGCTGCTTCTTGGCACGGTCGAGCTTGCTCTCGGACCGCTCGAGGCTCTGCTTCAAGGCATTGACCTCCGCAGTCAGTGCGGCAGAGGTCAGCAGCGCAGCCTGCATTCCCATATTGACATATTTTTGTTAAGACTCCTGCGTATATCTTTTTAGATCCTCAGTCTGGCTTTTCTTTCCGAACACCGAACCGAGCATCAGGGGCTACTGTCTATGCAGTATTATATTACATATCTTAAAACTCTTACCTCAAAGCCTGTTAGAAGGCTGCTGCAGGCTTTGGTCAGCCTGCTTTTGGTGAGCTGAACCCTCTGAATCACCGCACTCATGGCGGTGCGGTGTTCCTCATTGATGGAAGCGCCGTTGAGCGCCTCCAGCAAGTTATCTGGCGCCTCCGGTTGGATGGAGGCCGCCGGGGCCACAGTCTTGCCCTTCTTACGAAGGGGCCGCCCGCCAGACTCCGGAACCACTGAAGGTTCCGTTGCGGAGTCCGGTCCAAAGTCCGGGTGGTTGCCCTGCGGCACCTCCAGGGCCTCCTCCTCCTGGTGGGTCCCTTTCCGGGATCCCACCTCGGCATCATCGGTGTCACGAGGGGAGGAGGCGGTCGGAAGTGAAGTGCTATTCACATCCGACGTACCCAAGGACCCGCTCGACGAAGCGGGAAGATCGTCCTTGGGCGGACTACAGGGTTGTATGCGGCGTTAAAAGATGCTATGCGACAAAAAGAAAAATTATGAGTTATTCAGGAGTCCGGTAACTTACGATCTCACCAGGGGCTTGGCCCTTGAGGGCCACTCCTCGTCGCCGTCGCCGGCGTTGGCGGAATAGTCCGGGGGAAGGGTCCTTCCCTTCTTGGACCCTTCGGCCTCCATCGTTGGGGAGGCCTTCCTCTTCTTCTCTCCCCCCGCTGGGGGAGAGGCCTCTTTCTTCTCCTCCTCGTCCTCGTGGGAGGAGTCAGCCTCGGAGTCATCGGACGATGAATCCGATAACACCTGACGCTGGGAACTCCTCCGGGTTCCCGTGGCCTTCTTCTTGGCCTTCTTCTCCGGCACTACGTAAGGTGTCGGGACCAGCAGCCCTGTCAGACGGGCATCCGCTGGGTCTTCTGGAAGGGGAGCCGGACAGTTAACCTGTCCGGACGTCTCCTGCCAGGCATGTTAAAGGTATTGGGAGTTTAGATCCCACATAGAGTCAAACTATGAAAAGCAAGTGTCCCATAAAGGATAACATGGCTTACCTCGCCAGCCGGATGCTGCGAGCTAAATCCGCGATCTTCAGTAGCGGATGCGGGAGCCTCGGCGCCCTTGAAAAGCACCCTCCAGGCCTCTTCGTATGTAGTGTCGAACAGCCCGCTCAAGGTCGGGTGCTGTGCCGGATCGAACTCCCACAAGTTGAAGTCCCACTGTTGGCAGGGGAGAATCCGGCGGATGAGCATGACCTGGATTACGTTGACAAGCTTGAGCTTCTTGTTCACCAGGGTTTGGAGACAGGATTGGAGTCCGGTCAGCTCTTCCAAACTACCCCACAGTAGGCCCTTCTCTTTCCAGGAAGTGAGCCGCATGGGGATGCCAGATCTGAACTCGGGGGCCGCTTCCCATTCAGGGTCACGCGGCTCGGTGATGTAGAACCACCCCGATTGCCACCCTTTGATGGTTTCCATGAAGGCGCCCTCGAGCCAAGTGACGTTGGGCATCTTGCCCACCATGGCGCCTCCGCACTCCGCTTGGCTGCCCTTCACAACCTTCGGCTTGACATTGAAGGTCTTTAGCCACAAGCCGAAGTGGGGCTGGATGCAGAGGAAGGCCTCGCACATGATGATAAACGCCGAGATGTTGAGGATGAAATTCGGGGCCAGATCATGGAAAATCCAGACCATAGTAGAACATGAGCCCCCGGACAAAGGGGTGGAGTGGGAAGCCCAGTCCGCGGAGGAAATGGGGAAGGAATACCACCCTCTCATGGGGCCCGGGGGTGGGGATGAGCTGCCCCTCGTCGGGGAGCCGGTGTGCGATATCGCTGGATAAATATCCGGCGTTGCGCAGCTTCTTGATGTGCCCCTCCGTAACGGAGGAGGTCATCCACTTGCCTCCCGCTCTGGACATGGTTGGAGAGGGTTGAGGTGAGATGTGCGGACTTGGGCGCTGGAGCTCGAGTGCGTGGAGATGGATAAGCAAAGGAGGAAGACGGCGTAGGTAAAAAGGTGGATCCTTATCCCCTTATATATGGGCGGACGAAACTATGTGTCCCCACCAGCCTGGTAAAACTCGCTTATCTCCCAAGGGCCGCAATCAATGGCGCGGTTGGGTTACCCACGTCCGTATTGATGAGAATCCCAGAATAAGGGGACACGATCTCTGCTTCGACAAGATGTGCCAAGGAAACCGCTTCGCTAAACGTGCTGAGGTGGAATAATAAAAACGATTCGAGTAAAGGCTTGGCCGTGGTGTGACGTCACGCCACGAAATACGTCAGCAGATTGAACTTGTGTAAATATTATTCTCTCTACGGAGGTATGTGGAATTTATTTTGCAGAGCCGGACACTATCCTAGTGTTCACAATTTTCTATGAATTATTCGGGGGAGGAACCCGCCTTGCAATGCACAAGACAATATGCGCGCCGAACTCGTCGTCATTGAAACCTGGTTCAGGGGCTACTGAGGGAGTCCTGGACTAGTGGGTGTCCGGATAGCCGAACTATCATCATTGGCCGGACTCCAAGACTATGAAGATACAAGATTGAAGACTTCGTCCCGTGTCCGGATGGGACTTTCCTCGGCGTGGAAGGCAAGCTTGGCAATACGGATATGTAGATCTCCTACCATTGTAACCGACTCTGTGTAACCCTAGCCCTCTCCGGTGTCTATATAAACCGGGGGGTTTTAGTCCATAGGACGAACAACAATCATACCATAGGCTAGCTTCTAGGGTTTAGCCTCCTTGATCTCGTGGTGGATCTACTCTTGTACTACCCATATCATCAATATCAATCAAGCAGGAGTAGGGTTTTACCTCCATCGAGAGGGCCCGAACCTGGGTAAAAACATCTTGTCCCTTGTCTCCTGTTACCATCCGCCTAGACGCACAGTTCGGGACCCCCTACCCGAGATCCGCCGGTTTTGACACTGACATGCATGCTTACTAGTTTATGAGAAACGAATGAGGATTAGACCAAGAACCAAAGCCCAAAGCATTAGTAACCCGTTGATAACAAGTCATACTAATACTACTTGCTTGCATGTGCAAGAATATTATCTACTCATGGGCCCCATGTAATTTATAAAAACAATTGGATATATGCATTGCCCTGATGCAGAGGTCGGGGGCCATCCTCCTTTTCGAGAAAAATCTAGGTATCTTCTTTCTTCGCGGGAAACATCAAGTTATCTGGTGTGATGATCAATAGACATAAATGAGTTAGAATTATGGATTAAAATACCCTCGTTTGACTCTCTTCAAATAAATTATGTGGCATATATGTGTATGTATAATAAATGTCAAGACTGCAATGCCTATGACAGTTCACACATGCAACATTATGTGTCATACTGTGTTGAAGTATGACAATTAACTACTCCCTCCGATTCATATTAGTTGTTGCTGAAACAGATGTATCTAGACGTATTTCTGTGCTAGATACATCTCGTTGAGCGACAACTAGAAACATCTATTTTAGCAATAACTAATATAAATTAGACGAGTAGTTGATTTGGTGAATCTGATGAAGTCAAGAGTGCTAATGGACACGCAGTTAATTAGAACTTTTTTCTTATGGTGAAAAAAAATCACATTAACCACCGAGCTCAGCAACATCGTTGGCTACCAATTTTGATTCAAAAACCGGC